>NW_027316056.1:8217576-8320076 GCF_026437365.1 Eucyclogobius newberryi
GGGAGGAGGAGGAAGAGGAGGAGGAAGAAGATGATGATGATGAGGAAGAGTAGGAGGAGGAAAAGAAGGAGGAAGAGGAGGAGGATGATGATGAGGAGGAAGAGAAGGATGATGGGGAGGAGGATGGGGAGGAGGAGGAAGATGAGGATGATGATGAGGTGGAGGAGGAGGTAGAGGAGGAGGAGGAGGAGGATGATGATGAGGTGGAGGAGGAGGTAGAGGAGGAGGAGGATGATGATGATGATGAGGTGGAGGAGGAGGTAGAGGAGGAGGAAGATGAGGATGATGATGATGATGAGGTGGAGGAGGAGGTAGAGGAGGAGGAAGATGAGGATGATGATGATGATGAGGTGGAGGAGGAGGTAGAGGAGGAGGAGGAGGAGGATGATGATGAGGTGGAGGAGGAGGTAGAGGAGGAGGAGGATGATGATGAGGTGGAGGAGGAGGTAGAGGAGGAGGAGGATGATGATGAGGTGGAGGAGGAGGTAGAGGAGGAGGAGGTGGAGGAGGAGGAGGAGGATGATGATGAGGTGGAGGAGGAGGTAGAGGAGGATGATGATGAGGTGGAGGAGGAGGTAGAGGAGGAGGAGGAGGAGGAGGAGGAGGAGGATGATGATGATGAGGTGGAGGTAGAGGAGGATGATGATGAGGTGGAGGAGGAGGAGGTAGAGGAGGAGGAGGATGATGATGAGGTGGAGGAGGAGGAGGTAGAGGAGGAGGAGGTGGAGGAGGAGGAGGTAGAGGAGGAGGAGGAGGATGATGATGAGGTGGAGGAGGAGGTAGAGGAGGAGGAGGAGGAGGAGGAGGAGGAGGAGGATGATGATGATGAGGTGGAGGAGGAGGTAGAGGAGGAGGAGGAGGAGGAGGAGGAGGATGATGATGATGAGGTGGAGGAGGAGGTAGAGGAGGATGATGATGAGGTGGAGGAGGAGGAGGTAGAGGAGGAGGAGGATGATGATGAGGTGGAGGAGGAGGAGGTAGAGGAGGAGGAGGATGATGATGAGGTGGAGGAGGAGGAGGTAGAGGAGGAGGAGGTGGAGGAGGATGATGATGAGGTGGAGGAGGAGGAGGTAGAGGAGGAGGAGGATGATGATGAGGTGGAGGAGGAGGTAGAGGAGGATGATGATGAGGTGGAGGAGGAGGAGGTAGAGGAGGAGGAGGATGATGATGAGGTGGAGGAGGAGGAGGTAGAGGAGGAGGAGGATGATGATGAGGTGGAGGAGGAGGTAGAGGAGGAGGAGGAGGAGGAGGAGGAGGATGATGATGATGAGGTGGAGGTAGAGGAGGATGATGATGAGGTGGAGGAGGAGGAGGTAGAGGAGGAGGAGGTGGAGGAGGAGGAGGTAGAGGAGGAGGAGGAGGATGATGATGAGGTGGAGGAGGAGGTAGAGGAGGAGGAGGAGGAGGAGGAGGAGGAGGAGGATGATGATGATGAGGTGGAGGAGGAGGTAGAGGAGGAGGAGGAGGAGGAGGAGGAGGATGATGATGATGAGGTGGAGGAGGAGGTAGAGGAGGATGATGATGAGGTGGAGGAGGAGGAGGTAGAGGAGGAGGAGGATGATGATGAGGTGGAGGAGGAGGAGGTAGAGGAGGAGGAGGTGGAGGAGGAGGAGGAGGATGATGATGATGAGGTGGAGGAGGAGGAGGAGGATGATGATGATGAGGTGGAGGTAGAGGAGGATGATGATGAGGTGGAGGAGGAGGAGGTAGAGGAGGAGGAGGATGATGATGAGGTGGAGGAGGAGGAGGTAGAGGAGGAGGAGGAGGATGATGATGAGGTGGAGGAGGAGGTAGAGGAGGAGGAGGAGGAGGAGGAGGAGGAGGAGGATGATGATGATGAGGTGGAGGAGGAGGTAGAGGAGGAGGAGGAGGAGGAGGAGGAGGATGATGATGATGAGGTGGAGGAGGAGGTAGAGGAGGATGATGATGAGGTGGAGGAGGAGGAGGTAGAGGAGGAGGAGGATGATGATGAGGTGGAGGAGGAGGAGGTAGAGGAGGAGGAGGATGATGATGAGGTGGAGGAGGAGGAGGTAGAGGAGGAGGAGGTGGAGGAGGATGATGATGAGGTGGAGGAGGAGGAGGTAGAGGAGGAGGAGGATGATGATGAGGTGGAGGAGGAGGTAGAGGAGGATGATGATGAGGTGGAGGAGGAGGAGGTAGAGGAGGAGGAGGATGATGATGAGGTGGAGGAGGAGGAGGTAGAGGAGGAGGAGGATGATGATGAGGTGGAGGAGGAGGTAGAGGAGGAGGAGGAGGAGGAGGAGGATGATGATGATGAGGTGGAGGTAGAGGAGGATGATGATGAGGTGGAGGAGGAGGAGGTAGAGGAGGAGGAGGTGGAGGAGGAGGAGGTAGAGGAGGAGGAGGAGGATGATGATGAGGTGGAGGAGGAGGTAGAGGAGGAGGAGGAGGAGGAGGAGGAGGATGATGATGATGAGGTGGAGGAGGAGGTAGAGGAGGAGGAGGAGGAGGAGGAGGAGGATGATGATGATGAGGTGGAGGAGGAGGTAGAGGAGGATGATGATGAGGTGGAGGAGGAGGAGGTAGAGGAGGAGGAGGATGATGATGAGGTGGAGGAGGAGGAGGTAGAGGAGGAGGAGGTGGAGGACGATGCGGGAATCCTGCCATCAACTCTGCCCACAATCCTGACTGACACACTGCTCAGCCAATCACAGCCCTCTGTTCTTCTACGTCTGTCCAATCAGGTGCTGTTCTGGCTCAAGTGGGCGGGACCGCGGCGGATGAGAGGACCGAGCTCAGCGGCCATTGATGCGCCAGATTTGTTCCGGGACGATCGCTGTTTTCCCCGTCACACTCGCGGGTTTGTCCTGAGCCTGAATCATGGTGTCGCACTCGCTCGCGCTGCCCATGATCTGCTTCACCACGTTATGGGCCCTGGTCGGCGTCGTGGCCCCGTTTTTAGTGCCAAAAGGACCGAACCGGGGGTGAGTGTGTGTCTAAAACCATTCATTTCATCCTGCATTTGGGATCGTCAAAACGCCTCTGTGTGCAAAGACATTAGACACGTTTAGATATATTTACCTTTGCAGTATTAGTATTTGCTGTGTGTATGTGTGTGTATGTTTGTGTATGTTGCTGTGAGTATGTGAGTATATGTGCGTGAGGAGGAGGCCCGTGCGTCATCCCCGCGTCCATCTGTGCACAACACGTCAAACATGAGACAAACATGTACATTAAGTCATTTTAAGGCAAGACACTATTTTTATTTATTTGTTGGTCAGTTTTCTCTCCCAAGCAACACAACTGTCCAATCTGCACTAAAGATGTTCCATTATTTCATTTAATCCACTTCATCCACACATGACTTTAAAGAGGATTTTATTGAACTGCATTTTCCTCCCACAGAAACATAAAGATCTGCTCCACAACAAACAGATCGAACAGAAGGATTTGTTGATATTCAGTTCTAAGTCAGATTTATTTTTTAATATGTGACAAAATTTGATATTTTTGCCAATTTGCCAAATGGAGTGGTTAATGCACAGCACATATGCCAGGCTCCAGGTGCAGCCGGCTGCAGGGTCGCGAGGTCAAATCCTGAGTCCCATAATGTACTGCATGTCCTCCCTTCTCTCACCCCCATTTCACACTTACCCTCCTGTCTAATAAAGCCTTTGGGCCAAAAAAGTATATATATATAAAACAAAGGATCTAATGTGTCAACAAAATGAAAGAATAGATTGTCCTGGTTAAAAGAACAGACTTTGCCTGTTTCTAACGGTGTTATTGTCTTTTACAGAGTGATTGTCACCAGTCTGATCCTCACGGCCGTCTGCTGCTATTTATTGTGAGTGGAACATCTTCCTTTTGTTTATGTCATAGTTTTTATCTGGAGGCTTTGTTTGGTGTCCACGGTTACCTTCAGAATCAGAATGAACAAAATCACAAACATAGGAACTTGTCTTGTGATTCGGTGCAACATTAAACAATGAACAATTAATAAGTCATGACAATTAAAAATAAGAATAAAGATAAAAAATAGGCTTAATATGTACACACATTTACAGTTGTACAGATTTACATTTATAGTGCAGAAAGTGAACAGTGAGTGATTAAATGATGGTTAAAGTGACAGTGATTAAGAAGTGTTCATGAGTCCAACTGCAGAGGGAAAGAAACTGTTCTTGTGGCGGGAGGTTCTGGTCAAGATGGACCGGAGCCTCCTGCCTGAGGGGAGTGGCCTCTTGCCTGAGGGGCGTGGCCTCCTGCCTGAGGGGAGTGGCCTCCTGCCTGAGGGGAGTGGCCTCCTGTCTGAGGGGAGTGGCCTCCTGTCTGAGGGGAGTGGCCTCCTGCCTGAGGGGAGTGGCCTCCTGTCTGAGGGGAGTGGCCTCCTGCCTGAGGGGAGTGGCCTCCTGTCTGAGGGGAGTGGCCTCCTGCCTGAGGGGAGTGGCCTCCTGTCTGAGGGGAGTGGCCTCCTGCCTGAGGGGACTGGCCTCTTCATCCTCTGCTGGGCCTGACTGATGAGGAGCTGATGGTGGGCCCCCACTTGAGGTCCTGGTGATGGTGGTGCAGAGGAAGCGGAGGGAGTCCACAGTGGAGATGGGGGGTCTGTGATGGTGAGGGGGGGCTGGGGGGCTGTGACTGTCCTGAAGTCCACGATCATCTCCACTGTCTTCTGGACTGAATATTTTTTACAATGGACATTATTCCCTCAGACACCAGCCCTTTCTTTAAGCCTAATGTTCACAAACGGAGTGACATTTTCAGAAGTTTATTGACATATTGCACTAATGATGTGACTTCTTCTCCAATATCCTGAAGCTTTGAAGAGGTTTCAATATAGAGCTTTCTGCCTGTGACAAAGCATTATAGAGCGGTCGAATAGTTTTTTTCCGATACTGATACTGATTATTTAGAATCCGGAGACACCGATGGCCGATAAACTCTGTCGATAATAATTTGTTTCCCCAAATTATGCCATTTAAAATGACTATAAACTGGTTCACACAGTCTTATCTCATGAGCATGAACCAGAGGAAGGTGAAAACTGCCTCATAACAACATCACAAACGGCACTTTTCTTTTTCTTTTTTATTGACTGTATCTGAAAAGGCCGATTTGTCTTTAAATACTGATTATATATATATATTATAGGTGAGACTGCCTTTTAAGATAAGATAAGATATTCCTTTATTGTCCCACATGGGGAAATTTCATTGGTGCAACACAGTAGATACAGAGGAAAAGAACAGATCACTTATAGGAAGTTTGAAAAACACTTTCAGTAGAAGATCTCCTATAAACAAAAACTCCCAACAAGGGATGGCGGGGGAAAATAATAAATACCATTGTGTGTGATCACGACAGTAATTGCACAGTAATATGAATGCAAAATATGAATACGATTTTGCTTGTAATAATGCGAGTCCTCCACCAGGGAGCGCTGTTTAACTACAATCAGAAGGTGTTTTTCATCAGTTGAAGCGTTTCGCACTGACACACTTGTAGAAATGGCACTGTGGAGTGTTTGGTTCTTCTTTTGCAGTTTGAAGACGTGTCATTTCAGTCACTCCTGATTTATTTTGCGCCGTTTCACTTTCTCTTCTCAGTTGGTTGATAGCGATTCTGGCTCAGGCCAATCCTCTGTTCGGGCCTCAGCTCAAGAATGAAACGATATGGTACCTGCGCTACTTCTGGGAGTGAAAAAAGGTGAGTTTTATTTGACTTAAACACACTTTTCACTCAAAACGCCATCATTCTTGTGGTGTGTAGCTTCTAATTAAAGGTGCACTGTGTAACCTTTCTGACGGGGGGGTTGGCCGTCTGCTCGTCTCCATGGAGATTGTATTGCAGTACAGTTTAGGGCACATTTTCTGATACTTATATACCAGGGGTGTCCAAATTGTTTTCACCAAGGGCCGCATTTTGAAACTTAAACGGGGCCGAGGGCCACAAACAACTTGACAACGTCAAATTTGTTGAATGACAAAGTGAATCATTCAAAATGTTGCATTTGACGTAGTTGCGATGAGCCTCCACACCTTTAATTATACCTTGAACATTAATATTAGGTTGGTATAACATCAATATGCCCGAATTTCCCCAATTTCACAGTAAAAAATACTTTTTGTTGTTTGGGCCGACGTAGCAGGAAGCTGGAGGGCCGACAAAAATGTATCTGAGGGCCGCATTTGGCCCCCGGGCCCTAGTTTGGACATGCCTGTTATAAACAATACATCTTGCAAAGCTATAGCACTTTTTGATGAACTATTCCACCAAAACTGCGTCTAACTTTGTGAACGAAACGTATGTCATAAAGACACAGAAGCACAAGGTTTCTGCTGTTTGAGAGCCAGATTTGTGCCAAATATGTATGAAATATTACACAGATCATTGATGTAATCCAAAATAACTGCATTTTTAGCATCGGACTTGTGTATTGTAGTTTTGATTTGAGAGTTGAGGCTTGAGAATGGATACGATCTGGTGCCAGTACAAGCTGTGTTTGATCCTGAGTGCAAAGTTCTGGAATTTGTGTCAAAAGTTCCACATTTGTAACAAAGCGATTGGGAAAAAAACGTGTAAAATGATTGGACTCGGTGTAAAGCCAAACCTCTGACACTAAAAAAGTCTTTGTTGTTCAAGGACTAAGATAAGATATTTCTTTACTGTCCACACATGGGGAAATTTCATTGTTGCAACGCAGGTAGATACAGAGGAAAAGGACAGATAACTTATAGGAAGTTTAAAACACACTCTTAATAGAAGAACTCTTATAAACAAAAACTATTATAAACAAAACTCTTATAAACAAAAACTCTTATAAACAAAAACTCCTATAGACAAAACCTCTCATTTCCTAATAAGGAATGGAGGGGAAAAATAAAGATAAAATAAAAAACAGCTAGCGTAAGACAAGATAATACTAATAATAATGGTAAAATGAATATTGAAAGCCTTAATTATGATTATTTTGTCATATTGTTCAGCTCTTATTAAAGCCTAAGCGTATGAAATCAGACGGTGACATCACGAGGACGGTGGCCGAGTTACAAAATATGAACCGTAAACTTTTGAAGACCAGAGAGAAGATAAATAATAATGCCTAAATAGAGACGCCTAAATAATGATGCTTCTGTCATCTTTAAAGGGTCAATTAACACATTTAGAATTTAGA
The DNA here is from genome assembly GCF_026437365.1 of Eucyclogobius newberryi. Classification (NCBI taxonomy): domain Eukaryota; kingdom Metazoa; phylum Chordata; class Actinopteri; order Gobiiformes; family Gobiidae; genus Eucyclogobius; species Eucyclogobius newberryi. The sequence goes on from NW_027316056.1 coordinate 8,224,715, forward strand.
CTTTATTTGGTGTATTTCTACCTGTTGTACGCATAAATTATAGACTTACACCAATCGAGCAGGTATTTGTGGAGAAAACGTTGAAAAATCAGTCAAATCACACCAGGGACACTCATTCCAGTCAAAGTTAATAATTTACACTCTCGAAACATTAATTCAACAAAATAAAGTCGCTCTTGTATATTTAGACATGTTTAGATATATTTACCTTTGCAGTATTAGTATTTGCTGTGTGTTTATGCGTTTGCTGGGTCATTTTCTACTGTGATGTCATCAATTACAAACAGGAAGTGAAATTATAAACCTTAAAAATGTGCAATTCTGTGACGACATTTTTATACAGTTTAGCAAAATTCTAAATATATTTTACATACATTTTAGAGAGAGGAAGGGAAAGAGAGAGAGGGAGGGAGAGCTTTTACAATACATTTTAGTTCAATGAGTCATGTGACATGTAGGGGGCACTTTAAGCTCATTTTAAGGAATGATCTGTTATTATTCAGTACAAGCTCTCCCAGCTGTCAAAACAGACACCTAAGCCATCTGTGTTTCTTTAGTGTCATTTAAAGACATAATGATGCGTTCATAAAACAGACGGTCAGTTATAGACAGGTTATGAACTGTGTATGTGTATTTTTAATTAACGTTTCTCCTCCAAAACAGGAAATATTCACGCTTTTCTGTGTTTGTCACTTTCAGATTGGAGTCGTCTGGTCCAGATCTGGTTTGCTGAACTTTATCATGTTATTTATTATTTCTGAAAACACAAGGGAACATTTTATGACTTGAATCCGTTTGATTTGTCACTCACAAAACCCATGTCAGCGCCGATATGTGAGAAATCATGTTACAGCAACTTCTGGTCAATTCTACGTCCTTATTTAGTCCTGGTTCAGAGTCAATTGTAAATAAGTTTAAGATATTTAAGCTTACTAATGCCACTAACTGCATCTAATCAATCAAAAAGGCGTGTCTAATGTTTAGTGGCTTTTGTTTCCATATTTATTTGACCATCAGGAACTCAAACTTGTTATTTATTTTGGCCTGAACAGGCCGGAGTCAGTGTGTAATTGTCGGTATTTGTGATGTGATTTGTGTGAAGAGATTGTGTGTGAAATGAAATAATGAAATGTAAAATACAGATCAAACGCCCTTTCACAACCTCAACAATGATCAAGGTCAAATAATAAGAATAATTATAATGATAATAATAATAATAATAAAAAGATCTGGTTTGGGTTGTTTAGTTTAGACTACAATCAGACCTGGGTTTAGTCTGGTTTGAACCTGGTTTAGGACCAGCTTTAGTCCCTCTGTCAAACCTGGTTGTGTCCTGATTCAGACCTGGTTTAGTCCACGTTTAGACTTGGTTTAGTCCACGTTTAGACTTGGTTTAGTCCACGTTTAGACTTGGTTTAGTCCACGTTTAGACTTGGTTTAGTCCACGTTTAGACCTTGATTAGACCTGGTTTAGTCCCAGTTCAGACCTTGATTAGACCTGGTTTAGTCCCAGTTCAGACCTCGATTAGACCTGGTTTAGTCCCAGTTTAGACCATGTTCTATCGTAAGTCTCTCTACTTAATTCTTTTACATGAATGATAACTTGGCTGTTGCACAAACGTTCTCTTCTAGAGAACACGTCGTGAACATATTTCCATTCAAAAGTATCAGGCCTTTAAACCTGAAAACCCTCCACTCCAGAGCTCAAATGGCTCTCCCACATTGTTCGACGCGGAGGTCCTTGTTGCCATGGTGATCTCGTGCCCAATTCATCTCCTTTTTTCCCACTCGACCCCTTTTTGATGAAATCTGGACCAATCACGCCCCTCTCCACTGCACTCGCTCTCCCTTTTACAGTGTGTGCAGGAGAAATACACTTTACACATTTACAGTCCTGTTCGGACCTGGTTTAGTCCTGGTTTAGACCTGGTTTAGACCTGGTTTAGTCCTGGTTTAGACCTGGTTTAGTCCTGGTTTAGACCTGGTTTAGACCTGGTTTAGTCCTGGTTTAGACCTGGTTTAGACCTGGTTTAGTCCTGGTTTAGACCTGGTCCAGACCTGGTCCAGACCTGGTTTAGACCTGGTTTAGTCCTGGTTTAGACCTGGTCCAGACCTGGTCCAGACCTGGTTTAGACCTGGTTTAGACCTGGTTTATACCTGTTTTAGACCTGGTTTATACCTGTTTTAGTCCTGGTTTGGACTGGTTTATACCTGGTTTAGTCCTGGTTTAGACCTGGTTTAGTCCTGGTTTGGGCCTGGTTTAGTCCTGGTTTAGTCCTGGTTTGGACCTGGTTTAGTCCTGGTTTATACCTTGTTTAGTCCTGGTTTGGGCCTGGTTTAGTCCTGGTTTGGGCCTGGTTTAGACCTGGTTTAGTCCTGGTTTAGACCTGGTTTAGTCTTGGTTTGGGCCTGGTTTAGTCCTGGTTTGGGCCTGGTTTATACCTGGTTTGGGCCTGGTTTAGTCCTGGTTTATACCTGGCTTAGTCCTGGTTTGGGCCTGGTTTAGTCCTGGTTTGGGCCTGGTTTAGTCCTGGTTTGGGCTGGTTTAGTCCTGGTTTGGGCCTGGTTTATACCTGGTTTAGTCCTGGTTTGGGCCTGGTTTAGTCCTGGTTTGGACTGGTTTAGTCCTGGTTTGGACTGGTTTAGTCCTGGTTTGGACTGGTTTAGTCCTGGTTTGGGCCTGGTTTATACCTGGTTTAGTCCTGGTTTGGGCCTTGTTTAGTCCTGGTTTGGGCCTGGTTTATACCTGGTTTGGGCCTGGTTTAGTCCTGGTTTATACCTGGTTTAGTCCTGGTTTGGACTGGTTTATACCTGGTTTAGTCCTGGTTTGGGCCTGGTTTAGTCCTGGTTTGGGCCTGGTTTAAGACCTGGTTTAGACCTGGTTTGGACCTGGTTTAGTCCTGGTTTAGACCTGGTTTGGGCCTGGTTTAGTCCTGGTTTGGGCCTGGTTTATACCTGGTTTGGGCCTGGTTTAGTCCTGGTTTATACCTGGTTTAGTCCTGGTTTGGACTGGTTTATACCTGGTTTAGTCCTGGTTTGGGCCTGGTTTAGTCCTGGTTTGGGCCTGGTTTATACCTGGTTTGGGCCTGGTTTAGTCCTGGTTTATACCTGGCTTAGTCCTGGTTTGGGCCTGGTTTAGTCCTGGTTTGGGCCTGGTTTAGTCCTGGTTTGGGCCTGGTTTAGTCCTGGTTTGGACTGGTTTAGTCCTGGTTTGGACTGGTTTAGTCCTGGTTTGGGCCTGGTTTATACCTGGTTTAGTCCTGGTTTGGGCCTGGTTTAGTCCTGGTTTGGACTGGTTTAGTCCTGGTTTGGACTGGTTTAGTCCTGGTTTGGACTGGTTTAGTCCTGGTTTGGGCCTGGTTTATACCTGGTTTAGTCCTGGTTTGGGCCTGGTTTAGTCCTGGTTTGGGCCTGGTTTATACCTGGTTTGGGCCTGGTTTAGTCCTGGTTTATACCTGGTTTAGTCCTGGTTTGGACTGGTTTATACCTGGTTTAGTCCTGGTTTGGGCCTGGTTTAGTCCTGGTTTGGGCCTGGTTTAAGACCTGGTTTAGACCTGGTTTGGACCTGGTTTAGTCCTGGTTTAGACCTGGTTTGGGCCTGGTTTAGTCCTGGTTTGGGCCTGGTTTATACCTGGTTTGGGCCTGGTTTAGTCCTGGTTTATACCTGGTTTAGTCCTGGTTTGGACTGGTTTATACCTGGTTTAGTCCTGGTTTGGGCCTGGTTTAGTCCTGGTTTGGGCCTGGTTTAAGACCTGGTTTAGACCTGGTTTGGACCTGGTTTAGTCCTGGTTTAGACCTGGTTTGGACCTGGTTTAGTCCTGGTTTATACCTGGTTTAGTCCTGGTTTGGACTGGTTTATACCTGGTTTAGTCCTGGTTTGGGCCTGGTTTAGTCCTGGTTTGGGCCTGGTTTAAGACCTGGTTTAGACCTGGTTTGGACCTGGTTTAGTCCTGGTTTAGACCTGGTTTATACCTGGTTTAGTCCTGGTTTGGGCCTGGTTTAGTCCTGGTTTGGGCCTGGTTTAAGACCTGGTTTAGACCTGGTTTGGACCTGGTTTAGTCCTGGTTTTGGCCTGGTTTAAGACCTGTTTTAGAGCACTACTCTCTGTTCCGCTCGTTGGGCAGTCGTAGAGTTCACATTCTGTTCAAGAGCTTTTCACAAACTAATAATTGGTCTCAAAAATAGTTTTTTATAGATTCTTGCCAGTAAAAGCACCGCACGCCGTCTCCAGGCGACTTCACGTACAGCAGCTTTTTGAACAGCAAATTCAATCCAAATTTCAAACAAATTATATATTTTGTTAAACATTTTAGTTTCCCTTTTAACCCATGTTTGAATTAAATCTGGCCCATTCTTGCTCCTCAAAACAAGCAACAACCAAAAACATTTGTTGCTTTTCAATGAACAAACTCAGAACAGTCCGTGTTGTAATTGCCACAGGTTTTACGCTTGTTCTGTCCTTATTTGGTGCTGCGCTCACTAAACGCCAAGACGCGGTTTTCACTTCCGTTGTACAATTTACAGCTGCAACAAACGATTATTTTAGCAGTGGACGAGTCAAGCGGTTATTTCTTCTGGACATTGAGACGTTTTGAATTTCATTTTTAGCCAAATAAGGATGAAATGTGGCGACTTTAAGAGTTTCCAGATTTAAAATTTAAAATTTTAATAAAAAAAATATCTTAATTTAACATGTTCAAACGTCTTTCACTGCACATTCTACACAAATCTTATATTTAAGATGAATATTTAAAAGGTGAAATTTTCCTAAAACTTGCAGTGCAAAATTCTGCTTGAAATTCTGCGTAAAAACAATTGAAACATGATTCTTCAGAGTTAATGTTTCAGAATTAGACGTTCACTGCTTTGTAAAATTCAATAAATAAACACAATTCCAATTTATAGAGAGAAAATGTTTATTTACAACAGTCTGATCAGCCCAGATAACCATTCATCAAAGTATTTTCCAGCCGTCGCAATTTATCGATTTATCGCCAAACTGAAAACCAATAGAACCGACTCGTCAATTTTCACCCTCCGATTTAAAAAATACGCGTACAGAATGCGTATTTTGAGCCTTGAATGTATTTGAACGCAGATGTTTTGCGCTCGCCGGCGTCACGGTCGACTCGCCTCATAAACCTGTGCTAAAACATTTACCGTAACCTCTCGAACCTTCCTCCGCATTCCTCCTTTGCACCGACGCTTTAAAGAACGTGGAGCCTTGACTACCGGCCGCTACCGCAACTAAAAAAACAACCCCCTTTTTCCTTTCCGAACCCCGGCCCCGCCCCCCCGTCTCCTCTCCTTCACCGTCCTCTCAAACCACTTTGCTTCAGCCAAAAAGAAATCTTAAATCAATACAGCTACTTTTTAGAAAGACCAAATTGCGTTGTATCGTCTCCTCCCGCCCCGCTTAGTTGTGGTAGTGACAAACGGTGGAAGATCATTTGTTTCTCGATCGGATTTGGGATTTTTGAAAAAATGGCAAACTGCATTTTTAACCTTGAAACATTTTTGGGAAAATTTGGGGATTTTTTTTGTAGTAGTTTTCACAAAGAAACTACTCAATGAAGAGCCAAAATGTGATTAAAATGTGCTCGAACTGAACTAGATGTTGCCGCACAGTGGTACACGAAGCTCTGGTCTATCGATTATTCTTTCGATTCATCGATTAGAAAGCAAAATGACCAAAAATATGAAGTATTTACTAAATTTGACCATGAAAACGACACTCAAGACAAGGAAAATATTGAAACATTTTAAAACATTCAAATTGACGTGTTTCTTGTCGTTTTGATGTGATTTTTGAACTATCAGAGTCTTAAACCTCTTCTCTCAAAACAGAGAAAGAAGACGATTACTAAATTAGTCTCTGAACTAGTTTGGGGATTTTTTAAAAACAAACAGCATTTTTAACCTTGAAAATTTTTGAAAAAATTTAGAATTGTTTTTTTGTCGCTGAACTTTGCTGTTTTCTATGTGTTTTCCTCGGTCGGCGAATTCAAAATATTCAATGCGTAGAATTCAAATTTGACTGTTTTAAAGTGAAATTTGCACGGCAGAGATTCGCTCGCTTTGGTTAAAATATGCGGTGCTTTTTTGTGCGTGTGCTAAAATCGCACCAAACTTTACGTTCTGAATTGAAACAGTTGAATGTGAAGGTTTGAACGTCAACGCGCTGAATATTTAAACGGTGACATTTGGAGAAAAGCGCAGTGAAAATGTACACGGCCAAATTCAGCGACTGAAACGTGTTTTTTCAGGTTTAAAAAAGGTGAAAAATTCCACTTGCGGCGTTTAAAATTCAGAATCCCATGAAACAAATTGTCTTCCATACAACTATTTATTTTATTTTCCTGTAAAATGAGTAAATGAGTTTAGTCTCGCTCCATTTAATTACATGTAAAACAAACCAAAGATGGTAAATAAGAAGTAAACCACTGACGCCGGGAGCCGAATCGTCTACGAGGGATGGAACGAGAGCTCGCCACATCAAACTGTGTCAAAAGATTATGCGGAAAACGATCTCGCGAGACGTGTTTGCGGTCGGATCTGACGGACAAACGGAACGATTCGTTGCTGGTGAGTAGCTGCAGACGACGAAATGAACAAATTCGCGATAAATTAGGTCCGAATCTCGTCTTTTCTGGTTCTCGCGGATTCGATATTGTGTCTCGTCTCGTGGAAATGGTGTCTCGTCTCGTGGAAATCGTGTCTCGTCTCGTGGAAATCGTGTCTCGTCTCGTGGAAATCGTGTCTCGTCTCGTGGAAATCGTGTCTCGTCCCACTGCTTCATCTCGGAAACATAGCGTTACCGAACGTACGGCGTTTTATGGCAGCACAGATCTATATTATACCGGATATTTAGATTCTCTCAATGTCACAACTCGGGCGGCAACTAACGGTTATTTTGTTTGGTCATCGTTGGCTTTTCGAGCATCACCAGATCTAAATCAGGTCTTTAACGGGAATATTTCTGGTCTAAATTTGAGCCAAACCAGGTCGTAAATCAGAATATACCTTTTTCCTAGTAGTTTTCACAAAGAAACTACTCAATGAAGAGCCAAAATGTGATTAAAATGTGCTCGAACTGAACTAGATGTTGCCGCACAGTGGTACACGAAGCTCTGGTCTATCGATTATTCTTTCGATTCATCGATTAGAAAGCAAAATGACCCAAAATATGAAGTATTTACTGAATTTGACCATGAAAACGACACTCAAGACGGTCCTGATGGAAAATATTGAAACTGGTTTTACATCGAAAACAACAAATTGACGTGTTTCTTGTGGTTTTGATGTGATTCTTGAACTCTCGGGGTCTTGAAACCTCTTCTCTCAAAACAGAGGGATTAGTTAAGTACTAAATGAGTCTCTTAACTAGTTTTGACCCTGCGAAACCAACTACTGTGACTAGTCTGGGCGAAAAAGGCAAACATTTATGCATCCAAAATAGCGATCGACCCATATATTGTTTTGTTTTTCATGGCTGATGGCGATACCGACGTTAGAGAATCCAGAGAAACCGACGGACGATATTTTGGGTCCGATTTTTATCATTTCCCCCAAATTACTTCATTAAAATTCACAACACAACCTTTCCGTTGCGAAGCTTCAAAATAAAGCTTTACGCGTGTTCCTTAACAAAAATATCGTCCTGCGCTGTCGATAACTGATGCGTTAAACTGCGCAAATATCGGCGCAATATATCGACGCACCAATATCGAACAAAGCAATGTCTGTAATGTTACTTATGTCATTTGAATTTGGGAATTGCTGATCTTTTGGTGCAAATCGCTGTCCATTTTATCCAATCGTTTCCTTATTTCTTCACCTCAAATATTCTGCTTTTTCGTATTTCATCATCTCAAACCGGCTTCAGCTGCTGCTGCTGCTGCTGTTTATCCCTTACATCTCATTAATATTCTTGGCACCTGTAAGTTGATTTTGGGATGTTTTCATAACGAATCACCATGGCAGCGACGACCTCAAAATGTGAGACGAGTCAACTAGAACAAATTCAAACGCGGCGCTGTGACTCGATTAGGCGCATTAAATGTCAGTATTGGCGCGTTTCATTCGTTAAAGATGGATTACGTAAAGCGAGATTGAGCTGTTATTATTTATGTTTATGAGCGCTGCAAAGCCCCGCCCCCTCAGCGGGAAACGATCACCAGTAAACAAGAGAATATCATGTGCGTTCTTGTGGCGTTAAATAGCTTTTAAACACGTTTTATTTCGCTTTAAAATCATGAAAACACACTTGTAACTGAGTGTAAATAAGGTCAAATACAACTCTAAGTGTGTTTTTCATGAAGGGACGACAATATAACGTCAGTAAAAACTCTGAAAAGTCTATTTTGCTTGGTATTTGTTCTTTAAAAACACTGGATTTGTCTGTTTATCACTTATTCCAAACCTTTTTTTTGATATATTGTTGTTGATAATTCACCTGTTTGTTTTTTGTAGCCTTTTCTTTTCATGTTATTTAAAACATTTTATTTGTGTCTAATAATTGTATCCTAGAGATGGAACGAGAAATGTGGACATAACGTGAACATTACTGACCATTTCAGATCACAGGACTGTCCGTTAAAGCCCCACAAACGGTTGCACACAAAGGTCTCTCATAAACCTAGTAGCAAATTGTGTTTTTTTTTCGAGCCATTTTGATCCCCGGCGTAAATGAACGGACGAACAAATTTTGGTCTAATGTTCCGTTCTCGCTGCGCAAAATGAAAAAGTACAAGTGCCGTGTCGAGTGACCTATCGTCTAATGCACACTAAATGTACTTCTGGACTAAAAAGAGTTTGAGTGTGTGTTGTGAGGACTTTATCTTTCATATTTAAAGGCGTTCATATTCTGTTTTCGATGTTATTCCCACAAAACTGTACAAAAAGACTGTGTTGGGCAGATATTCTCGACGGTTTGACCCCGTTTTATCCTCATAGACGTGTCCGTGAGCGGCACTATTATTGTAATCCTGTTTGTAAGTGGCACTGTGTGTAAGACGTCCAATAAAAACCCACGTACGACAAATACAGCCTCTGTGTCGCGTTTCATTCATTCCTCTCGAGGCGAAACGTTACGGTGCGTAAGGTTTAAACAAACAGGGTCGAACTCCACGAAGCACGTTCTGAGCGTTAGTCGTTCTGAGCGTTAGTCGTTCTGAGCGTTAGTCGTTCTGAGCGTTAGTCGTTCTGAGCGTTAGTCGTTCTGAGCGTTAGTCGTTCTGAGCGTTTGTCGTTCTGAGCGTTAGTCGTTCTGAGCGTTAGTCGTTCTGAGCGTTAGTCGTTCTGAGCGTTTGTCGTAACAAGCTCGTTCTGTGTGTGAGAACGTGCGTTAAAGGGACCGGCCTCCTGCTGGTGCCAGAGTCAGGACTAAACATGGACCGGCCTCCTGCTGGTGCCAGAGTCAGGACTAAACATGGACCGGCCTCCTGCTGGTGCCAGAGTCAGGACTAAACATGGACCGGCCTCCTGCTGGTGCCAGAGTCAGGACTAAACATGGACCGGCCTCCTGCTGGTGTCCAGAGTCTGGACTAAACATGGACCGGCCTCCTGCTGGTGCCAGAGTCAGGACTAAACATGGACCGGCCTCCTGCTGGTGCCAGAGTCAGGACTAAACATGGACCGGCCTCCTGCTGGTGCCAGAGTCAGGACTAAACATGGACCTGCCTCCTGCTGGTGCCAGAGTCAGGACTAAATATGGACCGGCCTCCTGCTGGTGCCAGAGTCAGGACTAAACATGGACCGGCCTCCTGCTGGTGCCAGAGTCAGGACTAAACATGGACCTGCCTCCTGCTGGTGCCAGAGTCAGGACTAAACATGGACCGGCCTCCTGCTGGTGCCAGAGTCAGGACTAAACATGGACCGGCCTCCTGCTGGTGCCAGAGTCAGGACTAAACATGGACCGGCCTCCTGCTGGTGCCAGAGTCAGGACTAAACATGGACCGGCCTCCTGCTGGTGCCAGAGTCGGGACTAAACATGGACCGGCCTCCTGCTGGTGCCAGAGTCGGGACTAAACATGGACCGGCCTCCTGCTGGTGCCAGAGTCAGGACTAAACATGGACCGGCCTCCTGCTGGTGCCAGAGTCAGGACTAAACATGGACCGGCCTCCTGCTGGTGCCAGAGTCAGGACTAAACATGGACCGGCCTCCTGCTGGTGCCAGAGTCAGGACTAAACATGGACCGGCCTCCTGCTGGTGCCAGAGTCAGGACTAAACATGGACCGGCCTCCTGCTGGTGCCAGAGTCAGGACTAAACATGGACCGGCCTCCTGCTGGTGCCAGAGTCAGGACTAAACATGGACCGGCCTCCTGCTGGTGCCAGAGTCAGGACTAAACATGGACCGGCCTCCTGCTGGTGCCAGAGTCAGGACTAAACATGGACAGTTTTGTTCTGTTTGTATTCTGATGCAGTGTTTCTTGTCTAAAGTACTTTGAGTTGCTTTGTGTACAAATCGCGGCCCACAAATAAACTTGCCTTGCCATTATGTGCCTGTAGTTGACCTGACACTGAACTGACAGTAAAACTATACAAACATTAGAGGGCAAACATGTTGTTTGCAGTCCATCTCCATGGCGACGCACTGTGCCGTGCCTACAGAGTATCACGTTAAACAGGAAGGTCGGGTCAGGACACGTGGAATGAAAACTTATGGAACTCTGTAAATCAACTGCCGATTACGATTCGGTTTCTCAGGTAAAATGACAGATACATGTGGAAAAATAATCATGTTAAACTGCAAGTAGTAGTATTAAAATAGTGAAGTATTAGAACTGGTTTAGAAGCATTAAATTGTGGTGATATGCTTTAAAACAAGAAAAAGTGGTCAACAAAGGACAATCGGATTAAATTGAGTGTATTTTGTGTGTATTTTGTTTGTGTGTATAAATTTGTACTTAAAACCTTACTTAAGTACAGATACAGGAGCCAGAAAGTAAAGTAAAAGTAAAAAAATACCACATAGAAAATCAACTAAAGTAAAAGTTTTGAAGCACTTTTTGAAATGCAAGAGTAAAAAGTAAAAGTATTTCACGCAGATTTTGAAAACTTACAACGGTAAATGTGATTTGAATCAATTTCCTGTTGTTTCTGGTGAATTTGACGTCACTATTTTTGTTTCCTGCTAAAAAATAACCGCTCAAAGCAAACGAAAATGACTTCTACTTTTCTGTCCAGTCAAAAAAACATAGTGGAAGTAGAAAGTACAGCTACCTGATCTCTAATATAGTGAAGTAAAAAGTATCCACTGTAAAAAAAAAAAAGACAGATCGCTAAAAACGTTTCTCAAGTCCTTTAACTTTTGTGCTTTGTTACTTTCCACCACAACCGTCCACAAAAGCTGAACAAATACAGATGTCAGTGGATAATGACCCGCCCTGTGAATAGATTTGCAGTCTTATGTTCAGAGTCAGTGTTTCAGAGCCGTGTCACTTTGTGGAAGTTGTTTTTTGTCTTGTTTTTGCAGGTTAAGTGTGGCTTTGATCCAACAGAGGACTAATCACAGCTTTATTTATTGTATTTGCTTGTTTTTTTTACATGCACTGCCCCTTTAAAAGATGAATAAAGACATAAAAGTGTGCATGTTTTATCTTAGTGGGGGTTTAGATCCGTCATGATAGCATCTTCTCTGCATTTGTGGGGATATTTTGGTATATGTTAGTAGTACGACATGATAATTGGGAGGTAGAGTGTTGAATGAGTAACTTTTATGACTAATAAAAGTGTTTCATTTATCTTTACTGTTGTTTCTGGCAGAATTTAACCGTGACTGTCTGTTTGCCTTGTTAATGTACTTCAACTTTTATACTATTTTATTCTTATTTATTCATGTATTTTATGAAATGGCAGTGGCAGAAACTGATCCATGATTGGGGAGAAAGTTTGGAATGTTGAAAGAATGAAGAATGTATTTCCCCCGTGTCTGGCTGAGTTTCCTCCAGGTGCTTCTCAAATCCTCCAGCTCCGTTCGTCCGGACCAAGACTCAAGCCCCAGAGCCCGGCGACCGCGGCCCCAGAGCCCCCAGAGCTCCCAGAGCTACCAGAGCCCGGCGACCGCGGCCCCAGAGCCCCCAGAGCTCCCAGAGCTACCAGAGCTACCAGAGCCCGGCGACCGCGGCCCCAGAGCCCCCAGAGCTCCCAGAGCCCGGCGACCGCGGCCCCAGAGCCCCCAGAGCTCCCAGAGCTCCCAGAGCCCGGCGACCGCGGCCCCAGAGCCCCCAGAGCTCAGCGACCGCCCGCGGCCCCAGAGCCGTTTAAGTTTAAATTACACTTAACTTTCATTGCACACAGCACTTTAGACATTAGCACTTTAAAAAGACAATTGCACAAGATTGATTTTAAATATTTATTGAAGTAATGTCTTCTTTTATCCCATTTTTAGATCTGAGGCACAGGGGCCCTTTAATGGAAGCGTCTGTCCTGGAGGGAAAAGAGACGGATTAAATTGTTAAATTGGTTATGTGCAATATATATATATATATATATATATATATATATATATATATATTGCAATAGTTGTTAAAGATGTTTTGGTGTTTGTGTGTTAATGTGGTTTGTGTTTTTAGTGAATTGTATGTTACTCACTTCCTCTGTTCTTGTGTCCAGGAGTCAAAGGGTTCCCTCCAGGAACAAGCTCCCTTTTTAAAGGTTCCCGGCTGGACCAAGACAGAGGAAATGTAGGGGAGCACCAGGGGGTTAGCACAGGGGGTTAGCACTGGGGGGTTAGCACCAGGGAGGGGGTTAGCACCAGGGGGTTAGCACCGGGGGGTTAGCACCGGGGGTTAGCACCGGGGAGGGGGTTAGCACTGGGGGGTTAGCACTGGGGGGTTAGCACTGGGGGGTTAGCACCAGGGAGGGGGTTAGCACCGGGGGTTAGCACCAGTGAGGGGGTTAGCACCGGGGGGTTAGCACTGGGGGGTTAGCACTGGGGGGTTAGCACCGGGGGGTTAGCACCGGGGGTTAGCACCGGGGGTTAGCACCAGTGAGGGGGTTAGCACCGGGGGGTTAGCACCAGGGGGTTAGCACCGGGGGGTTAGCACAGGGGGGTTAGCACAGGGTTAAAGGGGTTTTTATCATTGATTAGGTGTTTGTTTTAGGGTTTTATGTATATATTAATGTATAGTGAAATGTGTATGCATTTATTGGTTTTTATGGAGGTTTTTAGTACATTTTTGTGAGCTAAAGATAATGTCAATATCCCTGTTAATTATTTATAGTTCGACCCAATGATGTGGACCAGATAAAAGCCTGAACCATGAGTCCTTGTTCTGCTGCTGGAGAGGACACAGCTCGTGGCCTCCAAACCTTTAGCACATTTAGCACCTTTGCACTTGATTTTGATTGAAACATTTTAAAAATGTGGACCACAATCAGTTCTCGTCTCACTTGACTTCAACCGCTCCGGTCGTCCTACGTCACCCGCACCATCACCCGCACCGTCACCCTCACCCACACCGTCACCCGCACCGTCACCCGCACCCTCACCCGCACCCTCACCCGCACCCTCACCTGCACCCGCACCCTCACCCGCACCCTCACCTGCACCCGCACCGTCACCCGCACCCTCACCTGCACCCGCACCGTCACCCGCACCCTCACCTGCACCCGCACCGTCACCCGCACCGTCACCCTCACCCGCACCGTCACCCGCACAGTCACCCTCACCCGCACCCTTACCCGCACCGTCACGTCACCTGCACCGTCACCCGCACCGTCACCCGCACCGTCACCCTCACCCACACCGTCACCCGCACCGTCACCCGCACCGTCACCCGCACCCTCACCCGCACCCTCACCTGCACCCGCACCGTCACCCGCACCCGCACCGTCACCCGCACCCTCACCTGCACCCGCACCGTCACCCGCACCGTCACCCGCACCGTCACCCTCACCCGCACCGTCACCCGCACAGTCACCCTCACCCGCACCCTTACCCGCACCGTCACGTCACCTGCACCGTCACCCTCACCTGCACCCGCACCGTCACCCGCACCCTCACCTGCACCCGCACCGTCACCCGCACCGTCACCCTCACCCGCACCCTCACCGTCACCCGCACCCTCACCTGCACCCGCACCGTCACCCGCACCCTCACCTGCACCCGCACCGTCACCCTCACCCGCACCGTCACCCGCACCGTCACCCGCACCGTCACCCTCACCCGCACCGTCACCCGCACAGTCACCCTCACCCGCACCCTCACCCGCACCCTCACCTGCACCCGCACCGTCACCCGCACCCTCACCTGCACCCGCACCGTCACCCGCACCCTCACCTGCACCCGCACCGTCACCCGCACCGTCACCCGCACCGTCACCCTCACCCGCACCGTCACCCGCACAGTCACCCTCACCCGCACCCTTACCCGCACCGTCACGTCACCTGCACCGTCACCCGCACCGTCACCCGCACCGTCACCCTCACCCACACCGTCACCCGCACCGTCACCCTCACCGTCACTTGCACCGTCACCTGCACCCGCACCGTCACCCGCACCGTCACCTGCACCCTCACCGTCACCCACACCGTCACCCGCACCGTCACCGTCACCCGCACCGTCACCCTCACCCGCACCGTCACCCTCACCGTCACCCTCACCCGCACCGTCACCCTCACCCGCACCGTCACCCATCAAATACATGACGGGGAGTACGATGAGCTGCACAATCTGTCGTAAAAAAGGGAAATTTGAATTGGTAGAATTACCGAAGAGCAAATAGAACGTCACGGACAACAATCCTGTCTATTTTAGGGGGTAAATTGTTAAATTGTTTATCTGGACGTTTAAACTTTTACAAACCGTTGTGAAATGCCTGGCGTAAGCGTCAAAGAGGACGATGGATCTAAAAATGTAAAGTCAGAAGGATTAATCGAGCGTCACATTGGCTGAATGAAGTGGACATGAGAAGAGCCCTGAAATGTGTGTGTAATAGTTTTATTGGAGTGAATCCATGTATGTGCATCTTTACCGTCTAAATGTAGATTCTTTATAATAGTTTTGTTCAAATGTGCACTGTGAATTTAATCCGGATTTTAAAACATCGTATGCTAATAACACCAGAAAAAAAAATACTATTATTATTAATTCCGGAGTATAAGTCGCACGAACGTAACATTCAGCTACATGAGGCACAGACAGAACTGTGGTAAGTGTCTGGTATGTTAACGTAACATATGAACAGTTATTCAGATAACTATAGCATAAAGAACATGCTAACAAGTTTACCAAAGCATCAGTTTTACCCCAAATCACTAAATCCACTGAATTCTTCTTCCTCTGTGTCACTTCTAAACAACTCCACAAACTCCGGAGGAAGAGGAAGTGCAGATTCTTCAATAATCAACACGTGACCTGCGGTTGCCAGTGTGAAAATAACAAATAATATGATGTATAAGTCACTCTGGAGTATAAGTACCCCGGCCGAAACTGTGAAAAAAGGTCTGGAAAATACTGTATTTCAAAAATGGTGCAGCTCTACAAGAGATCAGATGTTCCCATTTAAAACACATTTACTTCACATTTCCACCTGCAGCATATTTACCATGTTTCACGGCGGCTTATTCTATATTATGCAGACATTGGGGTTTTAAGTGCTAGCCTAGTTTTGCACCGTTTTTTTTTTTAAGCTGTCTTACATAACGCTCTGTGTGTTCGAGGCGTGTTACATAAAAGCAGCTGCAATGCGTTTATACACATTTTAATCCCCCGACACAGCCAACGTGCCATAATGCAGAGGCAAATGTTTAGGTCTGTTGTCCACTGAAGAATTTGAGGTGAAAACGTTGACATGAAATACTACTTCCTCTTCCCCTGCAAATTCCGTTTTGGGAAAAAGTCTGTCATTTATTAGTAATCCCTAGTTTTAAGTGTCCTTCAATTATTATTTTGCCTTTATTCACCCTTCTAATGTGGTCGAATAATGTTAAGTTTATATTAAGTTCTGCTGTTACTCTGTTATTTTAATCGATTGATATGAATAAGCAGTGATTTTAACTCATGTCCATGTCCAAGAGCGGCACATATTGATCTTTATTATTGTCAAACAGATTAAATCCAAAAGCCTCCAAAAGAGAGATCGTTCATGTTTTTAAGAGCAGGCTCAGACCCACCTCTTTAGCTTAGCTTTTGATTATTATGTATATATTATTATATATCATTTTACAGTGCAGACGAGTTAAAAAAAGAAAAAACATGAAACTCTTAATCTTTGGCCTAGGCACATGAGACTTGGGAAAGTGATAGTTACCTTTGACCTCTGACCTTTGATGAGTAAAACACACCTGGCAGCATCGCTCTATGATAAACAGGAAGTCAGCCATGTTGAATCAAAGTGGCACCGCCACTCAAAATTGTACTTGTCCTAGGTTTTTTGTCCGATCGAGCTTAAAACAACATTTTTTACATCTAGAGACATTAAAATTGAATAAATATTAAAAAAAATGTTGATTTTCCTTATCACGCCCTCAAAAAAGGCTTAATTTCCTGTTTTTTCAAGGACAAGTCACGCCTAATGGAATTGATCTATGGAGCTCATATTTCACTCACTAATGTGTTTTTATGTCTGAGTGGAAATAAATACCATGTAACAAATTTACTCTATAGCGCCCCCTACCCTTTGTGTGATAAACTCAACTTTGCCTGATTTGTTTGAAACTCATGGATTATATTCTCCTCGAGACGCCATGAAAAAAGTGCATTGCAGATATTGTGTATTTTCACAATTGGCCAGCAGAGGCGCAATGAATGCCTTCACTTCCTCTTCTATTTTATTTTGATGGAACATTTCCTCTGGAGCTGTGGTCTTAGCATTAGTGTTAGCATCAGCATTAGTGTTAGCTCTGTTGCTAGGTGACGGAAGTACAGGGAGGAGGGGGTTTCAAGAATAAAGTCTAAGAGAATGCAGTGTCGGGGCAATCGCCATCAAAACACGGTCGCGTGCTAAGGCGGTCGCGTGGTCGTGGGGCCTGGCTCGTGGGCCCCTGGCTCGTGGGGCCTGGCTCGTGGGCCCCTGGCTCGTGGGGCCTGGCTCGTGGGGCCTGGCTCGTGGGCCCCTGGCTCGTGGGCCCCTGGTGGAGGTTTCTCACGTCTGTGAAACAGGCTTCTACTCTGGCAATTTTCAAATCTAAGCTAAAACAGTTTTGTTTAGTTGTGCTTATGACTGAAATTATTTTCTTTGCACTCTTGTCTTTTATGTCTTAAACCGTTTTGTGATTTCCTGTGAAGCACTTTGAATTACATTGTGTACGAATTGTGCTCCACAAATAAACTTGCCCCTGGTGGAGGTTCAGGAAGGTGATGGTGTTTGAGTGGGATGTGGGCGTGTGGGATTGGATTGGATCAGATTATTTGATTTGAAGTTCCAGTGTCCCGTGGCTCTTGAATGCACCACAGGTCACACTGAGACACCACATGACCTTCTTCAGGCCCTGTTTTTGAGCTTCATTTGCATTTACTTCACATGATCCAGGAATTTAACAAATCTTACATTTTACCTTCTCAAATCAGTGAGAAATAATGTATAACAAGCAGTGCAACAAACCATGTTGTATTTTAACACTATATAATACATTTAAGATCTCAGACTAGATCCACAGATTGAGAATGACTCTTGGATGACTCTTTGTTTTTCTAAAAATAGCGTTCAGATGATACGACTGAATCGTTTTCTACAATCGAAAGAGGGATTGCACCAATTTATATAATGCAACATAATGTGAACGTATTCCAAATACAGCAGGTATGTATACTAGTATATATATACTAGGTATATATATACTAGGTATATATACACTACTGTAATAATACATCATGTAACAAAATACATAATAGTGCAAGTATTCAGTCATTTGTAACTAAATACACAAACGTCATTTCCAGCTCTGTGGTTAAACGTCTCTGAGTGAAGTTTGGCCTTGTAATGTTATGTAAAAGTGCCACTGTAGACGCTACACTTCAGAGTCACATTTGTTTTCACTCTCGCGTCTTATGTAACGCAGCCTTGTCTTTGTCGTAAAAACTCGCTCGTCTGGAAACACTTCACTCTCTCCGCCATGACTTTTCTGTGGACGTGGTGCGTCTTTGCTTCTGTTACGGTCAAACTCTCCGGGGCCGTGGAGCGGAGGAGCGGGGCCAAGCAGCGGTGCTTCTCTGTGAAACAGACCGGGAAACAGACGCGGGTCACCGGGTTCATCGCCTCAGTCCTCCCGCTGTCCTTAAACTTAGGTCGCGTGGCCCCGCCCCCTGGAGGAGGGCGTGGCGTGGACTCACAACACTCATCGGCCACAAAGAGAGTCAAGCCCCCGGGAAGCAGCGCACCGGGAGGAAGAAGCTTTTCACAATAAAAGAGACAAAATGGCCACCAAAATGAAGACATAAAGCAGAAGTGTCCAAACGTCTCTCACCAAGGGCCACATGTAGACACACATGCAGAGGGCCCCATGTAGACACACATGCAGAGGGCCCCATGTAGACACACATGCAGAGGGCCACATGTAGACACACATGCAGAGGGCCCCATGTAGACACACATGCAGAGGGCCCCATGTAGACACACATGCAGAGGGCCCCATGTAGACACACATGCAGAGGGCCCCATGTAGACACACATGCAGAGGGCCACATGTAGACACACATGCAGAGGGCCCCATGTAGACACACATGCAGAGGGCCCCATGTAGACACACATGCAGAGGGCCACATGTAGACACACATGCAGAGGGCCCCATGTAGACACACATGCAGAGGGCCCCATGTAGACACACATGCAGAGGGCCCCATGTAGACACACATGCAGAGGGACCCATGTAGACACACATGCAGAGGGCCCCATGTAGACACACATGCAGAGGGCCCAATGTAGACACACATGCAGAGGGCCCCATGTAGACACACATGCAGAGGGCCCCATGTAGACACACATGCAGAGGGCCCCATGTAGACACACATGCAGAGGGCCCCATGTAGACACACATGCAGAGGGCCCAATGTAGACACACATGCAGAGGGCCCCATGTAGACACACATGCAGAGGGCCCCATGTAGACACACATGCAGAGGGCCCCATGTAGACACACATGCAGAGGGCCCAATGTAGACACACATGCAGAGGGCCCCATGTAGACAGACATGCAGAGGGCCCAATGTAGACACACATGCAGAGGGCCCCATGTAGACACACATGCAGAGGGCCCAATGTAGACACACATGCAGAGGGCCCCATGTAGACACACATGCAGAGGGCCCAATGTAGACACACATGCAGAGGGCCCCATGTAGACACACATGCAGAGGGCCCCATGTAGACACACATGCAGAGGGCCCCATGTAGACACACATGCAGAGGGCCCCATGTAGACACACATGCAGAGGGCCCCATGTAGACACACATGCAGAGGGCCACATGTAGACACACATGCAGAGGGCCCCATGTAGACACACATGCAGAGGGCCCCATGTAGACACACATGCAGAGGGCCCCATGTAGACACACATGCAGAGGGACCCATGTAGACACACATGCAGAGGGCCCCATGTAGACACACATGCAGAGGGCCCAATGTAGACACACATGCAGAGGGCCCCATGTAGACACACATGCAGAGGGCCCCATGTAGACACACATGCAGAGGGCCCCATGTAGACACACATGCAGAGGGCCCCATGTAGACACACATGCAGAGGGCCCAATGTAGACACACATGCAGAGGGCCCCATGTAGACACACATGCAGAGGGCCCCATGTAGACACACATGCAGAGGGCCCCATGTAGACACACATGCAGAGGGCCCAATGTAGACACACATGCAGAGGGCCCCATGTAGACAGACATGCAGAGGGCCCAATGTAGACACACATGCAGAGGGCCCCATGTAGACACACATGCAGAGGGCCCAATGTAGACACACATGCAGAGGGCCCCATGTAGACACACATGCAGAGGGCCCAATGTAGACACACATGCAGAGGGCCCCATGTAGACACACATGCAGAGGGCCCCATGTAGACACACATGCAGAGGGCCACATGTAGACACACATGCAGAGGGCCCCATGTAGACACACATGCAGAGGGCCCCATGTAGACACACATGCAGAGGGCCCCATGTAGACACACATGCAGAGGAATGCCGAGGGCCCCATGTAGACACACATGCAGAGGGACCCATGTAGACACACATGCAGAGGGCCACATGTAGACACACATGCAGAGGGCCCCATGTAGACACACATGCAGAGGAATGCCGAGGGCCCCATGTAGACACACATGCAGAGGGACCCATGTAGACACACATGCAGAGGGCCACATGTAGACACACATGCAGAGGGCCCCATGTAGACACACATGCAGAGGGCCCCATGTAGACACACATGCAGAGGGCCACATGCAGACACACATGCAGAGCAGGGGGCCACATGCAGACACACATGCAGAGCAGGGGGCCACACACAACATGACAATGAATTGAACCATTCAAAATGTAGCATTGACATAGTTTTGAAGAGCCACCACTCCTTAAGGCTCGGAATATCATGTTTAGATCTGAATAACAGCAACATATTTGTTATTTAGGTCATGATGGCAGGTTCTTACTCAATTCACACAAAAAAGGGCTGCTTTTGGTATTTGGGCCAATTTAGCAGGAAGCCTGAGGGCCAACACAACTGTGTCTGAGGGCCATAGTTTGGACACTGCTGACATAAAGCCCATTGAAAGAAGTTCAATAGTCATGTTTGTTTCGAGTGTCAGCTCTTCTGTCTCGTATATGAACTCATTTCATCTATTTTTCGTAGCATTTTTCACAGTCGCAAGTCAAAAATTGAACATACAATATTTTTCATAACTTTCCCAGAAATTGGTACAATGTCATTATTAGGTGAGTCCTCCCTCCCTGAGCCTGAAGTTATTCTGGTTGAACAGAAACACTTAAATCAGCTGAGATGTGCTTCACAGCTCTGTTGTTCTGTTGTGTTCGGTTTCAGGGACAGGAAAGAGAAAGTGAGACACTGCGCCTCTTTTCTGATCAGTCGACCGATTATTTCATTTAGTTGATAAGAATTGATTTGCATAACAGCAGAAAAGAGTTTTTAAATAGTTTTGGCTCACTTAAGATGCTTTTTTGCACTTTTGCTCGAGAGTCTGATCTGTTTGAGAGCGATACGTCAGTGCACGGGGATAGTTTTTAGTCAAAGTTTGATTCAGGCCTAAACTCTAAACCACACTGAATTAAACAATAGTGAATAATCTTTAATAATTCAAGGTGAGATGGTGATTACTTTCTTTTTTTTATACCTCCCCTCAAAAGCTGGGAGCACAGGACAAGCTCGCGCCGTCTGCCAGATGTCCACAAGCAGCTGTGATTCTGTAATTAGCTGCTTCATGATGGATGAGATTTGAGGTTTGTCTTGACTGCAACATTCTATTTACCAAAAGGTATTAAAAGAAAAATCAGATACTTTACTAATAGATACAAAAACGAAACTATTATCTATACAACTCGATTGTATAGATAATAAATTACAATTACACCATCATCTGTGCTCGTTAACTGCGTGTTTGTTCATTTACTTCCGTCAGCCTGGGTTTTAACAGGTTTTTCTTTGTTTTGTGCATATTTAGATGTGATTGTGTTAGTTAATATGCACTGTTAAAGTTCAATTAAAGAAACAAAATGAATAAATTTAAATATAATGCTTTGTGTTCATCAACCATAACGCACAGAGAGATTGGAATGGCGCAAAACATTTTATGTTCCAAAAAAGACAAAAGGCCCAAAAGGCCCCATTCTTTTAAAAGCAAAGAAAATGTATGTGATCATGTCTTTTTATTTTACTGAATTCAAGAGGCATCAACGAGGCAGAGGGTTAAAGGGCCTAGGACTTTATTTAGTGTATTTATACCTGTTGTACAGATACATTATAGTTTCACACCAATAGAGCAGGTATTTGAGAAGAAAACTCTGTAGAAAATGACAGGAAGTGACGTCACACTAGGGACACAGATCCTAGTTAAAGTTTATGCATCATTTACAAAAAAGAAACAACATGAACTCCACAAAATAAAGTTTCTCACGCATATTTTTAAAAAAGTGTTTGCTGGGTGATTTCCAAGTGTGACGTCATCAATTACAAACAGGAAGTGAAATTATAAACCTAAAAATGGTGGGGAAAACATTTAAACAATTGTCAGTCAAATGCTAAATATATTTATCTAATCAATCAATAGTCCTCCCCACCATAGCCACTTTTAAACGCACAACCACATCACGCATTTTGCTTTTTTTTTTTTTATTTCTAAAGACCCAAACCGGAAGCTGAACCGGCGTAACCCTCAAACCTTGACTCTTCCCAAAATGCGCTTGAACGTGAACTCAAGTGTTCCTAATGTGCGCGAGCGCCTCATCTGCACCTGCATTTTGCACTTTAGCGCCACTTTTGTGCTTTTTTACGTTAAATCATGCACAACGACACGTGAACAAAACACTCAACGACACCGCCACATTAAAAAAAACAAACAAAAAAAAAACAATAAACTGCTCAGACATTTCCCAAACACGAGCTGAACACATACAACGCCTTTCTCTTTCTCGCTTCTGCCCCGCAACGCGCACGCGACGCTCCAAAACTCACACTGACCTACATTTCCAATTCCGCGTCGATCTCCCAAACGGTCAGGGCGCGTGCACCAATGGCGGGAGGCGAAGGGAAGCGCGAGGAGGCGGAGGAGGAGGAGGAGGCGGCGGCGGCGGTGATGGTGGCGGCGGCGGCGGCGGCGGCGGGAGGGGTGCGAACAGTCCTGCAACCATCTTTTATGTCCCGGTTATCCGCCGCAAACTTCCTGCGCGCGGCGGAGACTTGTTTTCAAGCGCGAGTGGATTTCCCCCCTCCCCCGCGTGACGCTCCCGGTTCCCGCGGCCGCCGCCGTCGTCGTCTCATTTTGCCGCGGGTGGGGGGGGGGTGGGGTGGGGGGGGATTGTTTTCGGTTGTTTTTTTTGGATGGTGCGCCGAGAGGCCGAGGCGGACATTTTAGCAGCCCCGACGGTCCCGAGCGCGCGGCGGGGCGGAGAGGACGCGAGCGCGAGGACAAACGAGGACACGCGCGGCGCAGCAGAAGGTTAGGAAAAACAACAAAAAACAAAAAAGATAGAGCCCCGCGGATCGAGATCAGGGGGTGAAACTGTGCGCGGCTTTATTTGGGGGGACGCGATTGTTTGTTTGTTTTGTTTGTTTGTTTGTTTGTTCTCAGCGTTTGACCCGGTGCACTTCACGTGTTTGTGGATTTTGAAGGTCGGATGTGGTTGAAAAAAGGTGCGCGTTTTTTGTTGTTGGATGCAAATGGATACTTTTGGGACGTGCAACATGTCATTTTACTGGAGGCAAACGGGGTTGTTAATGCGGGATTAATTACTTGTGAGTTTCGTTTCTTTGCAAATTCGCACACAGAACGTGCAGAAAAATTCCCAAAAATATGTAGCTTGTACTTGTTTGCAGTAAAAGCATGAAACAAATGCGTAAAGTCTTTCGGTTTGGACCAGAATGACTCACTGAATGTTATTTACACGCGTTTTAAAGAGAGGATACGTTACTTTTACACATTAAAGTGCATAGTTTATTACCAAAAGCACATCCATAATGCGCACAAACATCCAAATCTTGACTTGATTGCATTTTTATCACAGTAAAATGTGAGTTTAATGCAAGGTAGTCAGTAAAGGGAAAGTGTAACAATGGAAATAAAGGTGTGAAGTAATGATATTGGTGTCACAGCGTGTGCATAATGATTAATATTTGAATTTGACAGCGTTGGAGGAGAGATAAACGGCTTTGGTGACCGGGGACATCTGTTGCTGCGTAGCTTCCATTTCGAGGGACGTCTTTGAAACAATCTTAGGCAAATTCTCCTGGATTTGTCGAGCCCGTTTTGCAGATAGATTTACATAAAAGTCACGGTTCATGGCCTGATCAAGCGCGTGAAGGCCTTTTCTCACTTTGCACGGGCTCAGAATGATGTCCTGCAGAAATGGCCCCTGGCTCCTGATAAAGTAAACAAGAAAAACAAGCATGGAGGCGAAGTGAAGTGGGACGTGACGTGACTCCACTGGGATTAACCTAAAGAATGTCACAGAATATGAAACATCCAGATGCTTTTGGGCAATCGAAAAGCACTCAGATTTAAGGTTTAAACGCTTTTAACAACTCACCGATTATGATTTGTGAGTTTTTCTGGACAAATACCTGCAGAAATGTTGACCCTAGCACAGTTTTTCATTTTGTTTATCCATGTTTTATCACAAATAATACTTTTTTAATAAGTTTTGAGGTTAGAAAACAGTATTTGTTCCATGCTTTGTTATAGAAATGCGATTTAATTGACATTTCTATGCAATAAAATACAAATTAATGCTTATGTAGTGTTATATAATGTCTTGAAATCCTCAGTATTTTCATTTGTTGCACGGTAATCTTTGAAAATGATGGTCGACTTGACTTTGCCTCCAGAATGTTTGACGACAGAGCATTTTAAAGGCTCTATGGTCGCAGCAGCCTATTAAACATTGATGACAAATACTTCGACATGCATTAGTTTCATGTTTTATGGTGGAAAGTTCCCGCTGTAAAGTTGAATATTGAAGATGCACGTTTTTAAAAGCCTCATGGAAAACCTATAAACGTAACATGTTGTTGCTGCAGGAATGTGGAGGCATAAAACTTGCAGTGTGTTATTTTTGTTCTGAGCTTCTCAAACTGAGTGTTCAAATCACCTCATCAGAAAGATTTGTCGTTCTTGTCAAGAGCACAGCACGATCCCGGTTCGGAGGTGGTTTAGCCTCGATTCGGGCTTCATTTTTCTAACCCGGGCAGCGTTATTACATTTATAGTTTTGTCTTTGTTGACGTTAGCTCACTGTAGACGTTAGCAACATTAGCGTCACAGGGCCTTTGAAACTGCCGAAGAGAAACAGCAGGAGCAGGTTCACAGACGGAGAGACAGTAGAGAGAAAACACATGTAAAAGAGTACAAGAACTACCGTATTTTACTAACTACCGACTATAAGTCGCACCTTTTTTCATAGTTTTGGCCGGGGTGATACTTTTATATTTGTACTTATACATTTATACTCCGGAGCGACTTATATGTGATATTTAGGCCCGAGCGCCACAAGCTGGCGAGAGGCCTATTAATCTCGTAAGGCCGTGCGAAGCACGGCTGCGAAAGTGCGCACGTAGTGCGCACGAAATCGAGCGCGAAGCGCTCGCCCACTTCCAAACACTCACTAACGCACTCCTCCACTCATGCACGCCCCGTGCATACTAATTAGTTGTAGGAAAATGGAACATTACCGTTGTAAACGGGCGAAGCCCGTGCAAAAGTTCGCACTAAACGAGCACTTTACATGGGGATGACGACCGCGAAGCGGTCGTCATCCCCATATAAAGCACTCATTTGCGCTAAGTAGCTCACGAATACGTTCCCCATCTCTTGCATGTTCCGTGCATATAAGCATGTAATGCAAAAATTGAACATTATTACTGTATAGAGGGCCAAAAACACAAAGTGGGCGGAGCCCACTCAAAATTATCGAAAGTACCCGTCAGTGACCAGGGACCCACACCATGAGGTAGGAAAGCGCGAGCGCTTTCCGAAAATGTATAGTTTATGATATTTGAAAAATGGGAAACATTGTTTTCGCATCGGAATATTATTCTTTCTTTCTTTCTTTCTTTCTTTCTTCTTCTCGGGACCAACCCCCCTATTTTTCACCCAGTGAACATTGACGAAAAGTCACAAAAATTTGCACACCTCTAAAAATCGTGCCTCTCTACATTCTGGCTATTTCCCTTTTCTAAAATAAAAAAAATTGGCGCGTCAGCGCCACCAAATGTACCAAAAATGCATTGAGAGATGGGAAATGACCCAAAAAAAATCTGATCGTAGAATCATGAAATTTGGCGCAGAGGTAGATGGTGACAAGAGAAGTAAAAAATATTATTACGGCAACGCCGTCCCCCGAACCAAATGTCGGCCATATTGCTTCAAAAATGGCTAAACATGACTTCGGAGTTTTTCCAAACGTCGTACTTTTACGAACTCCTCCCAGGGCGTTGGCCCTAAAAAGCTGAAATTTGGTGAAAATGCTACTGAGGAGTGGGACATCAAAAGTTATCCAAATTACATTGATACCTCTCACGGTCTCTGTGCGGCGAAGCCGCAAACTGTAACTAAAATTTCAGAAATCTCCCATATTTAAAATTTCTGCCGTTTGCGCAGAAAAAGTCCGAATTGCGTCAAATTAGAATCAGTTGTTAAACTCTTTGCCCTAAACCTACTTGAAGTGAAATAAATTCATTTGGCGCCACAGCGCCCCCTACAGATTTTATATGGAGGTTAAATGTTTAGTTTTGCGAAATTATATGAAATTTGACACACAACTCAATTTTAGCATCCCCATCAAAAAAGTCAATGAGACCCATGTCATAATTGTTATGGCGTTGCCGTAACGATGACCGAAACCTCCCATGTTATTCCAATGGGGCCAGAACATGTTTACACTTTAGACTTTCACAAACTCCTCCCAGGGCGTCAGCCCTATTAACCTGAAATTTGGTGAGACTCATCTTCAGGACCATCAAAAGTTATCCACATTTTCATTCAAAGAGTCACGGTGTCTGTGCGGCAAAGCCGCACATTTTGCCAAGAATTCAAAATAAAATTGCTTTTTGATGGTAAAACAAAGGGGAGAACATGTGACAGCGTCACAGATTCAGCAGTAGGCGTGATAAAAGGACAATTGGGGCGCGTTAGCGCCCCCTCCTCTTGCGGCGTGGCGGCGGTGTGGCGGCGGCGTGGCGAGGGCCGATCATTGCCGCTTGCGGCTATATTTTTTGTTATTTTCTCACTTGCAACTGCATTTCATACTCCAGTGCAACTTATATATGTTTTTTTCTTCTCTATTATGCATTTTTTGGCTGGTGCGACTTATACTCCAGTGCGACTTATAGTTCGGAAAATACGGTATCAATATTTAGAGTTTCTAAGAAGTAATTTCAGGATGTGAGGCTGTTCCCGTGTGAATTTATAAGTTAGAACTCATAAATTGTGGACTGGAACGCAGCATTAGTCCTTGTCCTTGTCCACGGCCTCGGTCGTTGTACTAAAATGCATCAAAAATCTCTGCGTTCCACTTCAGAACAAGCCTGATTTTGTACATCTGAAATATCATCTAATGTGGCAGAATTTTTGTGTTTTGAGCTCTGTTTTACTTCAAGCAGACCAGAGCGCTCACAGCCAAAAGGTCCCAGGTTCGACTCCCGGCCACTTTTCGTGCAGAGTTTGAATGTTTCGCTCATTGTGTATTTTTTTGGTTTATCCTCCAGTTTTAGATTGTTTAAGCCCGTCCAGGAGAATTGACAAAAAGACATAAAAGCTTCTCATGTCATTCGGAACACGTTTGTGCAGATCTAAGCTACAGAGTTTCATGCAGAACAAGACGAGATGTTTTGTTGTTTCTGAATGAAATTGCGTTACTTCTGGAATTGCAGCCTTCTGCGATTCGCTAATCGCGTCAGTTCGAATTGCAGTTTCGATTCAGTTGTCTCTAATACTATGTGAGTATTATATCTCTGGTAAAACCTGTAGGTAGGAGCCTAAAGCGGCGCTCGTTGGAGTCTGCCCCAGTTTCACTTCGCCGTCCGAAAAGAGATAAGCACGTGCCAGAA
Organism: Eucyclogobius newberryi; assembly: GCF_026437365.1. NCBI lineage: Eukaryota > Metazoa > Chordata > Actinopteri > Gobiiformes > Gobiidae > Eucyclogobius > Eucyclogobius newberryi. Next base: position 8,252,440 of record NW_027316056.1, read on the forward strand.
AATCCATGCATTCAACCATGAATATTAATGATGTGCAAAGGGGTTTGTGAGAGCTGGATTTATAGTTGGATTTAAACCATTCTTCCTCCTTTTGCAGTTTGAAAATGCGGTTCCCCAGCTTCAAACAAAGTCCTATATTTTACACTGATATTTGATAAAACTTTATAACTCTTTAGAAGTCTGTAATCTGTATTGCATTGTATGAAGTAATAGTACGTCACATTTGTGTGCAGCAGTCTAATGTAAGCGGGCAATATTGACCGAAATTAATTCGTTTTTAGAGTATTTATATTACAATATCCAGACTGTTTTCACAATAAATCATGAATGTGCTAAAACGTGTCTGTAAATGTGTTGTTGAGGGTCCAGTGTCGCACAAAACGTGATTGGACCATAAAACCAACCACAAAAGCTCAGAAAAACACTTTAAATCCTCGTTTGGGAGATTCCACCAGATGTTTCTGTTCAATTTACTTCGAATTTATTTTCTCACGTAATTTCTTTTTTTTACTGTACACTCAATATTCTCCTTTTTGCATAACTCCAAATGAACAATTGCGACATTATTCTAGACCTTAAGTACGTGTCGAACCCAAAACGCAAACAACCAGTTTCAGCGACTCTCGAGAATCAGTAATCATTCATTTCTATTAATTCGAAACAGTTTGCGCGGCTTTTGTAGACGGCACTATACTTAATACGCTCTACATCTCTCTTGATTGATATGATTTGCCATTTGTGCATAATGTCCCGAAATTGAGTGTCTTCTTTCCATTGAAAAGTGTCATTGGCATAAGCACTAATTACGATGGCGTCTCTTGAAACCCATTCGATCGCGGCTGTACGTTGAGCGTCGCACTCGATGGCCGCGGTCATTAGTGTCTTTGTAAACAAGTAAATTGCGTTGCCATTTAGAATAAAAGATCCATTCAACATCAAATGAGAGTTTCCGTGCAGCATTTCTGCCGACGCTAATTAGACGGGAGCTTTTTCAGGCGCAGTTATTCGAGCAATGTAAATATGCTCAATGTTACAACCGCATCAGGCAGCTTTTCATTTAGAGATGGAGCGCTTACTCAACAATGGGCAATATAGACCATTTTGAGACGAATTATGTGAAAATGTATCGACAGATTACTGAATTCCTGTATTAAAATGTATTTTCTAACGTATTCTGTTACTTTGTCGAGTCAGAGAAGTGTATTTCACGTCGCGTTGCGTTATATTGTAGTGTAAAAATGTGACAAAGTATTAAAACAGATTTATGTTTGTCATTAATTAAATGATTTGAGAGGCGAGCGCGCTGTGTTTTTCCTCTTTTCCTCACTAATACTTTTGCAGTTTGAAGCCTAAACCGCTGCGATTAATCGGCTTATCGTGATTAGCCGTCTAAAAATAGTATCAAAGTTTTAACAATTTCTGATTTTAACCAAAAATACACTTTATTTTTAAATGTTCTGTCTCTAGAAGCCTTCAGTCGCCATATTTACACCTTTATTTGGTTGATAATGTCGTTAGTTGCAGCTTCTGTTGATCGAATACCACGATGTAATCTAAATTCTCCCAACTTTTCCAAATTTTTCCAATCAAACTTAAGTATTCCAGACAAATGAAAGAGTAACTGCTCCAGAGTCGATTGTATTAATTCAGTCACAGGTGTTTTTATTGTTCAAAAATACACTGAAAAAAGCTGCGTTCTCACTGTGAGCCAGGTCGCCTCTCCACAGAGCTGACCTGTAACCTGTGGTCTCCATGGGAATCTCATTGCTTTGCCTGAAATGTTCCACAATATGGCATAAAACTGACCATAAAGTGCTTAACAAATGTGTTTAAGGGCTTCAACTAACAGTTATTTTAGTCGACCAAACAAACTATTATTTCTATTCTACATTGAGACTTTTTGAATACATTAATGACCAATTAAAGGTTGAATTGTGTTGATTTAAGGCTTCTAGATGGAGAATATTTTACAAATGAAGTGAATTATTGTGTAAATTTTAAATTATTTATTCTTTTTTTAAATTTTCTATTCAATAATGCCACAGTCTTTGTCATAAAACAGTCTTTTTGTCCTTGTTTTAGAGTCCGTTTAGTCCAGATAATGTTCACAATGATCACAATATATCTAAGGTTATTGGTAATCGTTGCAGCCCTAATCGTTTAATCCTCATTTTAGACCCTTAAGATTACAATTTAACCACGTGACGTTGTTTGTAGTGGTCAGAATCCACAAGTTGCAACTGTTTAGACGTTTGTTCTATAGTTTTCTTCCGTTCGGCTTTTCAAATCCCCAAAATTGCACTTCCACTTGATTAGATCACTCCACGCGGCACTCCATGCTCTGAAGACGGCGGACATGATTCGCCTCCTGCTGAGATCAGAAGGAGACGGTTGAAAAGTCGACCCCCAGAGAGACGTTCTGGGGTCTGCTCGTGTAACTCGCTCTGCCGTTTCGCACAGACGGATGATTTTGTGCGATTTGCCGTTAATTTGAGCTGTAAAAGAGTGACACGTTCGCGCATAAAAGAGTTCTAAACCAGGTCTAACCGGGACTTAACTGGGACTTGGTTATGAAAACACGGACCAGAAGCTTAAACTAACCAAAGAGAGAAGAGTGATGATCTGGACCAACTAAAAACGAGGACAAACAAGAACAAAGTCGCTTGAATGAATTAACTTGCCCTAATTAACAGGGGTGGAACTGCTCAAGTCACAGTAATTAAGGCGATTTTTTTGATTAAATACACCTTAAGATTTTTTAAACCTGTACTTGATTTTGAAGCTGCCACTTACATTTATTTGGTAGTCGACCAGTCACAGCTTCATTCAGTTTTGAACGGTTAAAAGTGTTGTGAAGTTGAATGAAGCTCTAAAGTGCTTCTTAAACGGCTTTAAAATGTAACTAGAGTGAATATAGGAAAAGTGGGACAGTTAAGTTTGATCCTTTGTGTTTCAAAAATCCATGCAATTCTATAACTTACAATTTACCTTTTAATCATTGACATGTGCAGAATTAAAAATAACGATGATATAAAAGTTTCCAGTGAAAACGTGTATCGAGGCTTGTTTACACAGACTACAGCAGCGACTGCACTTTTACTTCAACCAAATGCTAAATGCATTTGCTGTTTTTATGTCTTTTTAGTTTTTCAGAACAACAAAATTAACATATTTGTTGTGTCCCGCTTTACCAAAAGCACCTTCAAAAAACTGACTTGAGACCAACATGTGTTTGAGAAGGAAATCTAACTTCTGTGCCATATTTATGTTTCCTTTCCCTGATGTAAACATCGGCTTTTCAAGATTACATTTTATTATAAACAAAGTATTTTTTCACACGTATGTTATAGTTTAACTTAGGCTTAGTCAAATATTTTACATTCGTGTACTCTATCCACCACTGTATAGGGACTTTGATAAAGTAAGATAAAAATAATAACCCTCACAAAGACAAAACCAGGTCTAAACCAGGTCTAAACCCGGACTAGACCCGGACTAGATCCGGACTAGACCCGGACTAGACCCGGACTAGACCAGGACTAGACCCGGACTAGACCAGGACAGAAACCCTCCAGCCCCGAGGAGCGCCACCAGCAGCCCTCTCCCTCTCCCCGGCCGCAGCAGCAGCAGCAGCGGCAGCAGCGGCAGCAGCGGCAGCAGCGGCCCCTCTCTCACCAAACGGCTTATTAACTATTAATATTGGACATCCGGTGGCAGTGCCAGCTGCGCCCGCTTCATTGTTGTCTGTGGAGCTGCTGCGAGAGGAGCGCGGCTTCAGCGCGGCTTCACTCCGGCTTCACTCCCGGTAGGAACGACCTTTTCAAAGCTTGTTTCGGCACAAACGGACTTGATTTGCGGGGCTCCGTGAGGTGGTATCGCGGGTTCAAAAGTGTGCGCCGCTCTGCCCCTCGCTCCGTGCCACCTCCGGCTCCGCTCCTCCCGGGCTGAGCGGAGGTCGGAGCGGGCGGATGCAGGCGGCGCGGAAAGGGGACCGTGGCTGGTGCCTCCCGCGGCCGGAGCTGGAGCCTCCCGCGGCCGGAGCTGGAGCCTCCCCGCGGGGCGAGCGCGGCCAGGCGGGACGGCGGCTCCAGAAAAGGCGCGGAATCACGGCACGTCTCTTGTTTGCGGCGCTGAAACTTTAATGAACGCGGCCGAGGAGGAGGAAGAAGACGCGCGTCCTTGGAGCCGCTTCCTCCGCGTGTCACTTGTCCTTTTACCCCCCGTCACACCTGCGCCTCCTCGGCTCGGGCCCCGGCGGGTGTGGAGGCAGTGTCCCCCCCGCAGATGGAGCGCCGGAGCCCGCGGTGTTGTGGCGGTGTTGTGGCGCACATGTGGCGGTGAAGGGCACGGCGCGGCGCGGCTGGAGTAAGACTTGCTCTGTTGTGATTTTTTTTTTTAAAGTCTATAGTTTTTACATTTTTATGACTCACATCTGGAAACAAGTGCATTTTCCTCCAGTAAAATGTAAGACGTGAAATAGTAGTAGCCAGTGATAATACAGTAAAAGTGAACAAGGAGCCACTGTGCGCGAGTTAATGTGCTTAAACTATAATGTAATGTGCTTAAACTATAATATAATGTGCTTAAACTATAATATAATGTGCTTAAACTATAATATAATGCGCGTAGTTTATGTGTAATTGAAGAGCAGAAAATGTGTTTAAAGGAGACATATTATGCTTTTTTTTTAAGGGTTTAGTATTGCTCTATAACACGAGTAGATCATTATGTTTACATGTTGTTTGTCGTAAAGCGCAATATTGATCCAAAACGGCTTAATAAAACAAACGGGTTCATTGACTTCCTGTTTCCAAATTGCAGAGGTGATAAGCTCCGCCTCTTCATAATGACGTTTCACTGTAACATGCAGCACATTGTCATTTGGAGGCTTTTTATTTTGTCTGGTAAATTGGGCCACTTTTTGGGCCATTTCTAAATCTATCACTGTAAACCTCCACATCTGTTTTGTCCACAATGAGTCACGAGTTTCCTTCAGTTATTCAACAGAAAGTAATCAGTTGACCGTTGAAGAATGTTGTAGTTATGAGTTGTTTTTGAGGTATTTCAATTTAAAGTCTAAAATCCTAAAATCAGGAAAATCCAAGCACATGAGGTGGTAAAAGGAGCCAGTGACTGAACCTTATGTAGAAGGAAATGTGGTTGTATTTCAAACTATAGACACTCCGGACTCAGTTTGAACTCAACTATTTCACTGTGAATGAAAGGCCAAAGTTATGATTGTGATACATTTTTCAAAAGCTCTAGGTGTGTACTTTACATCAGCAACAGAAACTATCTGAAATATGCCAGACAGAAGCTGGTTTTCCATCTCAAACACACGTTGGTGTCAAGTCAGAGGTGCTTTTATTAAAGGAGTATATTCATTTGTTCTTCGTTTACTCTTGTCATGTTTTTGCTCCGGTCTAGTCACAGTGAGATCATGTTTAGCTCTGGTTTAGCCCGATTGGTCTCACGTTTGCCCACGCACGCTCCTGTCAAGTCCTGGTTTAGTTCTAGCGCAGGAGCTGGGTTAGCGAAGTTCCCTTCCACCGTTAACCCTGGTTCAACGCTAACGCAAAGATAATTCACTTCCTATCCGGGGGAGATCCCTATGGCAACGGGCTGTAAACTCACACCAGGGTAAGTTTATAAGATAAGAGATAAGATGAGACGACTCTGACCAATGAGAGAGAGCGGAAATGCAGAATTGACAACATGTATTCTTTTATCAATGCACACAGATGTATAAAGAGGAGGAATTGTATTTAAATAGGCCACACTTAGATTACGCTGGTGATTCGTTCGTGGAAATGTGCCCATTATCTTTAATTATACTGTAATGAAACGCACGCTATCATTATATGCACAGGATTAAACACTCAAATGTATCTGCGCTCAGTCCAAGACCTGCTTCATGACCATAACATATTTGTGTTTTTGTCTGGAGTCGTGCACTTTTCTCTGTGTAACGCTCGGGGCTGTGATTGGTCGATAAGTGTCTCTCGTTTCCTTCCATGAGATTGTGATTGACGTTTCCTCGTTTTGGAAGTATACGCTGCTCTTTCCTTCCTTTGTTGTTCTGATCGGTGGGCCGGCGCTGACCCGGCCCCTTGCTCTGTGACCCCGCCCCCTGAGCTGTGACCCCGCCCCCTGAGATGTGACTCCGCCCCCGGCTCTGAACGCACGCTGATTCATTCAGGGAATCCGGGGGTTGCCACTTTTGATTTAGTCCGTAATTTTGATCCCACGTAAGATGCCAATAATGTTTTTGTTTTGTTTTAAATCTTATTACGCTGTATATGCTGGGAAATATATTGAAAAATGGATTATATTGCAATAGTTCTTTTTGGAGATCAACATTTTAATATTGAGTTTATTGTAAATATTAAAAATTAGCTCAAAAAGAGTCCGAAACGTCTCCCAAACATTATAAAGTGATATTTCTGCTCTTTTTAACTTTGAAGGTCCATTCACGTTTTGTGTGACACTTGATCCTCACACATTTTGCTTGTTCCGGATGAATTGTGAAAATATGACCTGAATGATTTTTGCAAGATATCATTTTTTGTCAATATTGCCACCTGCGATTTTTCGGACCACTTTTGCGATTAGATTTGTGTTTGAAGTTTTAACGGTTAGATTTTTCTCAAAGTGCACATTTTGAACACGTCCAGGAGTGTCAATAGTTGAGAGAAGACTGTATGTATGTCAGAACATGTTAGTAAAGGTCTAAACTGCAGCGTCTGCAGCTTTTACACCAAATAAAATGATCTACTGTTGTTTGCAAAGGACAAATTGCGATCTTTAAAAATTTGGTAATCATTTAAATTCTGATTCTGATTCATCTTGCAGCCCTTGTATTGTTTTAGCATCAATTAATGTCGAGTTGAGTTTATGTCTAATTGAGTGTAACTGTTACTTGTCACGTATGAAATGTAATTTGTTTCATCAGATTTAGAATTTTACAACAGTCAAATGTCAAAAAAAACGCCCCCACATTTTTTTGGTTTACATTTTCTGTTTTTCCTCATTTTTAAAAGTTCAAAACGATTCATAGATTTTTCTACAATTTCAAATACAACAGCTTGATTGAGTGTGAGATTTGCAGTGAAAATTGTCACAGCAAAAAATTCAAGACGCCACAATTCACTTTGGACCAGTCGCAAATGTTTCGCTTTGATTCACGAGGAATTTTACACTCTGAATTCAAACTGTTAAATTTGAAGGTTTGAAATTGAAAAAAACAAAACTGTGTCACTTTAGAATACGGCATAGATACAAAGCATTTCTCATTAACCAACAAACTAATCATTTCATAATCATTTACTAGGATTGGAGGTTAGGTTAGGGCTAGTTTATGTTAATGATTAGTTATTTATTACTAAACATTTATAAATGCTTGGTAGATTTGCCATATAGTTTATGATCAGTTAATTTCTGTTCATGATTAATAAATAATGTTTAACCTTTGTTAATGTGTATTGTATTGCAGACCCAAGTGCATTTTATTTACAGAGACTATTTACAAAAAAGGCGATTTTAAAATCTTCTAAAACATTGACCTGTGTTGTTTGCGTTTCTTTTAGTTCTAAGCCTATGTAATGGACTGCTACGTTACATTTCTTCCCCCTCTTTTACGAGTACAGTACCTAAAAGTGTAATGGTTGCAAGGCTAGGTACCGACCGGCAATTCTCGTATTTCAGTCATTTTGTGGAGCCACTGGAGAGCGCGATGATCAGTTTGCAGAATAAATGGTTTGTCAAAATCAGGAGTTTGCAGAACTGTGTGTTTGCTTCGGGCCTCCTTGAGATCCTTAAAAGCACCTTCACATTGGTCTGTCCATTTGACCTTTCTTGGTGATTTGTTGAGGTCATTGAGAACAGCTGAGCAGTGCAAAGTGGGGAATGAATTTTCAGTACCAGCCTACAAGACCTAGGAAACTCTTCACCTTCTTCTTAGTGGCCGGAATGGGGAAGGAATCGATGGCCTCCATTTTTACCACCTGGGGCCTGAGTTTCCCGCCTGGGACCTGAGTTAGTTTCCCACCTGGGGCCTGAGTTAGTTTCCCACCTGGGGCCTGAGTTAGTTTGCCACCTGGGGCCTGAGTTAGTTTGCCACCTGGGGCCTGAGTTAGTTTGCCACCTGGGGCCTGAGTTTCCCACTCACAGTACTCCACCTCTCTCTGAGCCAGACAGCCTTTCTAAGGGTTGATTGTTAAGCCAGCGGACTTTACGCATTGCAGGACTTGTTTCAGGTGAGCCTTAAGTTCTTCCCAGATTTGCCTGTAGATAACGACAAGTTTCTCCCAAGTATAACACTGAAAACTCTGAAACATCTGTCAGAACATTAGCCTTTGAAATGAAGCTGGCGCACCCTCCAGTCCAATCGGCTTAACTCGAAATTGGTACATACCAAGCAGAGTTTTAAATGCTGCTCTTTGACCTCTGTGGCTGCACTTGCCAATAGCCTTTGCTCAGGTCCAAGGTGGAGATGTACTTTCCTTACCCCACTCGCTCCATCAGCTCGTCGATTCTCGGCATTGGGTAAAAGTCACACAATGAAACCGCATTCAAGTAACGGAAATCAATGCAAAATCATAGTGAGCCGTCCTTTTTGGGCACCAGAACCACTGGACTGCACCATTCTCTGCTTGAAACTTCAATTATGCCTAGTTCCAACATCAACTTTATTTTCCTTTTTCAACGTTTGCACCAACTGCTCTGGAAGTCTGTAGCTCTTTGGACGTGGAGGAGCCGCTCTCTTGGTCCAGATGTTGTGCTGGACCAGGTCCGTGTAACCAGGAGAGTCTCTGAACAGTTCTGGGTCAATGAGGGGAGTCACTTGTTCCTGCTGGACACATGCCATCTCCATGACTCAGCCAGACTCCCAGGCATAAACTTCTCTGGTATTTCTTCATCCTGCGCACCGCAAATCAGCAGCTGAGGGACAGATTCCTGGCGAGACTGAAACTCTTTTAACAAGTTGACATAAAACGTTTGGTTCTATCAGGTTCATATGTGAATTTGAGAGGAGTTTACTGTCCGCGGTGGAGAGTAGAAGCAGGACCTTTTGTGTTTTTTGATTCAAACCTTCCTTCTCTAGCTTTGTGGTCATACCAGAGAGGTCTTCATAGTCTCTTGTGCCAGTGCAGACATCTTTTCCAGACATTGATTCATTTTTATCACCAAGGCCGTCATGTTCTCTTCTGAGGAGGGTTGGCTTCTCTCAGTAGTCCTTGAGGAGGTTCAGGGGCCCCCTTACTTGATGTCCCTAGAGCAACTCAAATGGTGAGAACCCCGTTGAGGCCTGTGGCACTTCATGGCAGTCCACTCCTGTATGAGAAACTAAACATATTTTTCAAAGTTTGGTTAATTTTGTCGATGATTTATTAATGATTAACAAACATTTATACATGTTTTGTATCTATGCCTGATTCTATGTACGACCACAACAAACGACAACAAGGTCTTCAAAGTTGAAATAATAGAAATTCACCAGCATTTGAAATTCTAAATCTGGAGAACAAATGCTCTTCCATAGCATTTTGAGTGAATGAAATTCCGGATGAAGTGTGACACGTGTAACTGGGGCGTGTCTGTGCTGCGTCTCTCTTTAAGAGGCCTCCTGCCACTGTGGAGGTTATTGTCTGGTCACATTGTTCACCCTCAGATTCTCCTCGTGCTGTCGCTAGGAAGACTTCCTGATGAATACATTACACTGACGTGAGGTGCCACAATCCACACAACGTTACAACACACAGCATTTTTGTGTGTAGAAATCTGTCAGAAATATTACCTGGGGATGTAAACCTTTAGTCAATTGTGTCTTAGTCGAGCAAAATGTTCTTAGTCGACCGGAAATGTGACGATATAAAACTTAACAGTTACGACTATTGTGAGAAAACAAAATTATTTAACAATTACTGAGACCTCTTGTACATTTCATGAAAGAACGTGTTGATCAAATGACAAAGGTTTATTTAGAAAGGAACGTCCAAAAATGTATTTAACTATTCACCAATTCATAAAGTAGTTCTTGTTTTTAATGATCTTATTCAGCTTTTGCACATGAAAATGTTGAAGTGTAGCTTTTAATAACATTCATAAAACATCTGTATCTCAAAAATAACTTTCATTTAGTTTGGAAAAACCTTCTGAAACATTTTAGTATTTTGAAAGTTTGTGTGTGTGCAATTTTCTTCTAATATTAAACCAGGTGTGAGGTGATCAGGATGTTTGAGGCCGATCACTGATATCGATCACACTGACTTTGTGTCAAGAACATTTTGTTTCCTGATAATAATAATAATAATAATAATAAATATATGTTCATATTAAATATACATAATTTATTCTTGGAAAGGGTTTTTGATGATATGAAGTTCGACCAAATCTCTCTAGTTTATAGGATCAACAGAGTTTCCTTGGCAATTTTAGGCACTAATGAGCTGCTCATCAATTAACCGCGTGAGTTGAATGAATACTTGTGCCGTTCATGTCCGCGTCATGCAGGGTGAGTCTGGAGCAGCGTGCAGCCAAACAGGAGCAGGCTTTTATCCTCCGAGCAGACCATGAAGCGCTTTGCATTTCCACTTTCCATACGGAGTCATTTGGTGACTGTACAGCTTCAAAAAGCACATTTTCTCTGCAAAATAAGACATGACAACTTTCACATGGCTCATGTTACATTTAAGGCACATGTGAAATGATGGCTTTTTAAAGAGTAAATCACAGTGTGTGCGTACCTGTAAACGAGTGAAGTCTGTGGTTCTGACGCTGATCGACGACACATTTGGCTCTGAGTCTCTGTTATGTTTTTAACTATAAGACCAGCGGGAGAGCTCGTAGGTCTGTGCGTGTTTACAGAAACACGTGGCTGCTCAGTGTTGTTGTCAGCTCCAGAAGAGGTGTGAGCGGAAGCAGACGGTGGATACATCGGGACTTAAAGGACCAAATCGGAATGTTTTAATGTTTTAATGTTTCATAAGGAGCTTAAACAATGCTACTGCAATAACTTACACCAAGGCAAATGTGATGACGATGTGAAGTGTGATCGGTGCGTCTGATCGGCCCATTTTGCAGATCACCGATCACATCATTTTTGCCGTGATCGATCAGGATCGGCGGCCGATCGATCGGAGCACCTCTGGTTCTGGTCATAAACATCCAAAAACCAGCAGATTAAAAAAATCACTTTTTTCAAAATTAAGTCTCTTTACCTTAAAGTTTATTTCCTAAATACATTTAAAATGTTCAAAAGTCCAATTTTGTAAATCTATGTGCAATACAATACATTAAGCAGCTCTTAAAAACACAGTTTTAAACACTCTTAAAATACTGTTAATTGACCTGAAATAAATGTGTGTTATCAATATTTTTTAGGCAAACCACTGCCCAAGTTTTCTGACACCAAATTATCTGGATGATGAAGTAAATATAATGCACTGGGCCTGTCATGATAACTTAATGTTGATGAAGATAATAAAGAGCCTTTAATGAGGACTGTGGCCCAGAAGTTACGTAGGTTTGCGTACCATGTGATCGTGCTGACCAATCAGAGCGAGAGTTACAAGAGCAGCGCAGAGTCCCGTGTGAGATAAAGCAAAATATTAAAAAACTGGTTTGAAGAAAACGGAAGGATTTTGAACTGTAAAAAAGTAAAGGACCTGATAAAAGGTATCATTCTTGTAGTTCCATGGTGCGCACGGAGTGAGAAGTGAGCCAGCTGTCACCGAGTTATCATAAAATCAAGCTGGGTCAACATGGATCTATTCAAATATGTCTTAAAGTTCAGTTCATGGTCTGGCCTAATGCTTCTTTACTTTACAACATTTACAATACATCAGAACATTTGATTTATTAATGCAATTGTTTTTCATACGTCAATGTAATTATTAGATTTTATATATTGTGCTAAATTGTAAAAAAAATGTCTGTGTATTTACCAAAATTACCAAAAATACCATTTATTGTTATGGCTCTATCAGTCAGTATTTTACAGTTATTATTCAGTGTTTTGTGGTGTATCGCAAATAAAATATAAAACCATAAGCAAATGTCTAGTTTGCAAACTTTTTCACTGACAATGGAAATAATTCTGATTCTTATTAAGTACATGGAATGTAATTATGTTAAATCAGTTTATTAAATTACAATATTTTTATCTGCCAAATGCCTAGCATTCTGCAACATGTCAATTGTGTTCAGATGACATGTTTATTCATCTACATGCACAACATGATAAAGGTCATCAAAAGTATTTGGGCTCCTTGGATGGTTAATACAGGAAACAAAACTGAAGACACCAAACGTAAACATTGATTATTTTATACCTGGCTGACATTACATTCCATTTCCTTGCTTTCCTTCTGAAGAATTTCTTCCGCTCTTTAGTTTTTCAGGCACAAATATTTCTAGACGAGGCTTCTGAGTAGTAGATCATGGCTGTCAGGTCCATGGTGGTCATTAGTTTGATGATTTGTTCTGTTATTAAACCTATGGAACCATAGTTTTCTGCCTGCGGCTCGTTCACGGCACTTCAGCTCATTCACATCACCTACACGCGCTGATTGGCTCTGTCCGCTCTGTGTCGCCCTCTATAGGATGCCCTGTCCGCTCTGTGTCGCCCTCTATAGGATGCCCTGTCCGCTCTGTGTCGCCCTCTATAGGATGCCCTGTCCGCTCTGTGTCGCCCTCTATAGGACGCTCTGTCCGCTCTGTGTCGCCCTCTATAGGAGGCCCTGTCCGCTCTGTGTCGCCCTCTATAGGATGCCCTGTCCGCTCTGTGTCGCCCTCTATAGGACGCCCTGTCCGCTCTGTGTCGCCCTCTATAGGACGCTCTGTCCGCTCTGTGTCGCCCTCTATAGGAGGCCCTGTCCGCTCTGTGTCGCCCTCTATAGGATGCCCTGTCCGCTCTGTGTCGCCCTCTATAGGATGCCCTGTCCGCTCTGTGTCGCCCTCTATAGGATGCCCTGTCCGCTCTGTGTCGCCCTCTATAGGATGCCCTGTCCGCTCTGTGTCGCCCTCTATAGGACGCTCTGTCCGCTCTGTGTCGCCCTCTATAGGAGGCCCTGTCCGCTCTGTGTCGCCCTCTATAGGATGCCCTGTCCGCTCTATGTCGCCCTCTATAGGATGCCCTGTCCGCTCTGTGTCGCCCTCTATAGGATGCCCTGTCCGCTCTGTGTCGCCCTCTATAGGAGGCCCTGTCCGCTCTGTGTCGCCCTCTATAGGATGCCCTGTCCGCTCTGTGTCGCCCTCTATAGGATGCCCTGTCCGCTCTGTGTCGCCCTCTATAGGATGCCCTGTCCGCTCTGTGTCGCCCTCTATAGGAGGCCCTGTCCGCTCTGTGTCGCCCTCTATAGGATGCCCTGTCCGCTCTGTGTCGCCCTCTAGAGGATGCCCTGTCCGCTCTGTGTCGCCCTCTATAGGATGCCCTGTCCGCTCTGTGTCGCCCTCTATAGGATGCCCTGTCCGCTCTGTGTCGCCCTCTATAGGATGCTCTGTCCGCTCTGTGTCGCCCTCTATAGGATGCTCTGTCCGCTCTGTGTCACCCTCTATAGGATGCTTTGTCCGCTCTCTGTCGCCCTCTATAGGAGGCCCTGTCCGCTCTGTGTCGCCCTCTATAGGATGCCCTGTCCGCTCTGTGTCGCCCTCTATAGGACGCTCTGTCCGCTCTGTGTCGCCCTCTATAGGATGCTCTGTCCGCTCTGTGTCGCCCTCTATAGGACGCCCTGTCCGCTCTGTGTCGCCCTCTATAGGATGCTCTGTCCGCTCTGTGTCGCCCTCTATAGGATGCCCTGTCCGCTCTGTGTCGCCCTCTATAGGATGGTCTGTCCGCTCTGTGTCGCCCTCTATAGGATGCCCTGTCCTATAGGATGCTCTGTCCGCTCTGTGTCGCCCTCTATAGGATGCTCTGTCCGCTCTGTCGCCCTCTATAGGATGCTCTGTCCGCTCTGTGTCGCCCTCTATAGGACGCCCTGTCCGCTCTGTGTCGCCCTCTATAGGATGCCCTGTCCGCTCTGTGTCGCCCTCTATAGGATGCCCTGTCCGCTCTGTGTCGCCCTCTATAGGATGCCCTGTCCGCTCTGTGTCGCCCTCTATAGGATGCCCTGTCCGTTCTGTGTCGCCCTCTATAGGATGCCCTGTCCGCTCTGTGTCGCCCTCTATAGGACGCCCTGTCCGCTCTGTGTCGCCCTCTATAGGACGCCCTGTCCGCTCTGTGTCGCCCTCTATAGGAAGCTCTCTCCGCTCTGTGTCGCCCTCTATAGGACGCTCTGTCCGCTCTGTGTCGCCCTCTATAGGACGCTCTGTCCGCTCTGTGTCGCCCTCTATAGAATGCCCTGTCCGCTCTGTGTCGCCCTCTATAGGAGGCCCTGTCCGCTCTGTGTCGCCCTCTATAGGATGCCCTGTCCGCTCTGTGTCGCCCTCTATAGGATGCCCTGTCCGCTCTGTGTCGCCCTCTATAGGATGCCCTGTCCGCTCTGTGTCGCCCTCTATAGGATGCTCTGTCCGCTCTGTGTCGCCCTCTATAGGATGCCCTGTCCGCTCTGTGTCGCCCTCTATAGGAGGCCCTGTCCGCTCTGTGTCGCCCTCTATAGGATGCCCTGTCCGCTCTGTGTCGCCCTCTATAGGATGCCCTGTCCGCTCTGTGTCGCCCTCTATAGGATGCCCTGTCCGCTCTGTGTCGCCCTCTATAGGATGCTCTGTCCGCTCTGTGTCGCCCTCTATAGGATGCCCTGTCCGCTCTGTGTCGCCCTCTATAGGATGCCCTGTCCGCTCTGTGTCGCCCTCTATAGGATGCCCTGTCCGCTCTGTGTCGCCCTCTATAGGATGCCCTGTCCGCTCTGTGTCGCCCTCTATAGGATGCCCTGTCCGCTCTGTGTCGCCCTCTATAGGATGCCCTGTCCGCTCTGTGTCGCCCTCTATAGGAGGCCCTGTCCGCTCTGTGTCGCCCTCTATAGGAGGCCCTGTCCTATAGGATGCTCTGTCCGCTCTGTGTCGCCCTCTATAGGATGCTCTGTCCGCTCTGTCGCCCTCTATAGGATGCTCTGTCCGCTCTGTGTCGCCCTCTATAGGACGCCCTGTCCGCTCTGTGTCGCCCTCTATAGGATGCCCTGTCCGCTCTGTGTCGCCCTCTATAGGATGCCCTGTCCGCTCTGTGTCGCCCTCTATAGGATGCCCTGTCCGCTCTGTGTCGCCCTCTATAGGATGCCCTGTCCGTTCTGTGTCGCCCTCTATAGGATGCCCTGTCCGCTCTGTGTCGCCCTCTATAGGACGCCCTGTCCGCTCTGTGTCGCCCTCTATAGGACGCCCTGTCCGCTCTGTGTCGCCCTCTATAGGAAGCTCTGTCCGCTCTGTGTCGCCCTCTATAGGACGCTCTGTCCGCTCTGTGTCGCCCTCTATAGGACGCTCTGTCCGCTCTGTGTCGCCCTCTATAGAATGCCCTGTCCGCTCTGTGTCGCCCTCTATAGGATGCCCTGTCCGCTCTGTGTCGCCCTCTATAGGAGGCCCTGTCCGCTCTGTGTCGCCCTCTATAGGATGCCCTGTCCGCTCTGTGTCGCCCTCTATAGGATGCCCTGTCCGCTCTGTGTCGCCCTCTATAGGATGCCCTGTCCGCTCTGTGTCGCCCTCTATAGGATGCCCTGTCCGCTCTGTGTCGCCCTCTATAGGATGCCCTGTCCGCTCTGTGTCGCCCTCTATAGGAGGCCCTGTCCTATAGGATGCTCTGTCCGCTCTGTGTCGCCCTCTATAGGATGCTCTGTCCGCTCTGTCGCCCTCTATAGGATGCTCTGTCCGCTCTGTGTCGCCCTCTATAGGACGCCCTGTCCGCTCTGTGTCGCCCTCTATAGGACGCCCTGTCCGCTCTGTGTCGCCCTCTATAGGATGCCCTGTCCGCTCTGTGTCGCCCTCTATAGGATGCCCTGTCCGCTCTGTGTCGCCCTCTATAGGATGCCCTGTCCGTTCTGTGTCGCCCTCTATAGGATGCCCTGTCCGCTCTGTGTCGCCCTCTATAGGACGCCCTGTCCGCTCTGTGTCGCCCTCTATAGGACGCCCTGTCCGCTCTGTGTCGCCCTCTATAGGAAGCTCTGTCCGCTCTGTGTCGCCCTCTATAGGACGCTCTGTCCGCTCTGTGTCGCCCTCTATAGGACGCTCTGTCCGCTCTGTGTCGCCCTCTATAGGACGCCCTGTCCGCTCTGTGTCGCCCTCTATAGGATGCCCTGTCCGCTCTGTGTCGCCCTCTATAGGAGGCCCTGTCCGCTCTGTGTCGCCCTCTATAGGATGCCCTGTCCGCTCTGTGTCGCCCTCTATAGGATGCCCTGTCCGCTCTGTGTCGCCCTCTATAGGATGCCCTGTCCGCTCTGTGTCGCCCTCTATAGGATGCCCTGTCCGCTCTGTGTCGCCCTCTATAGGATGCCCTGTCCGCTCTGTGTCGCCCTCTATAGGATGCCCTGTCCGCTCTGTGTCGCCCTCTATAGGATGCCCTGTCCGCTCTGTGTCGCCCTCTATAGGATGCCCTGTCCGCTCTGTGTCGCCCTCTATAGGATGCCCTGTCCGCTCTGTGTCGCCCTCTATAGGAGGCCCTGTCCGCTCTGTGTCGCCCTCTATAGGAGGCCCTGTCCTATAGGATGCTCTGTTCGCTCTGTGTCGCCCTCTATAGGATGCTCTGTCCGCTCTGTCGCCCTCTATAGGATGCTCTGTCCGCTCTGTGTCGCCCTCTATAGGACGCCCTGTCCGCTCTGTGTCGCCCTCTATAGGACGCCCTGTCCGCTCTGTGTCGCCCTCTATAGGACGCCCTGTCCGCTCTGTGTCGCCCTCTATAGGACGCCCTGTCCGCTCTGTGTCGCCCTCTATAGGATGCCCTGTCCGTTCTGTGTCGCCCTCTATAGGATGCCCTGTCCGCTCTGTGTCGCCCTCTATAGGACGCCCTGTCCGCTCTGTGTCGCCCTCTATAGGACGCCCTGTCCGCTCTGTGTCGCCCTCTATAGGACGCCCTGTCCGCTCTGTGTCGCCCTCTATAGGACGCTCTGTCCGCTCTGTGTCGCCCTCTATAGAATGCCCTGTCCGCTCTGTGTCGCCCTCTATAGGATGCCCTGTCCGCTCTGTGTCGCCCTCTATAGGAGGCCCTGTCCGCTCTGTGTCGCCCTCTATAGGATGCCCTGTCCGCTCTGTGTCGCCCTCTATAGGATGCCCTGTCCGCTCTGTGTCGCCCTCTATAGGATGCTCTGTCCGCTCTGTGTCGCCCTCTATAGGATGCCCTGTCCGCTCTGTGTCGCCCTCTATAGGATGCCCTGTCCGCTCTGTGTCGCCCTCTATAGGATGCCCTGTCCGCTCTGTCGCCCTCTATAGGATGCCCTGTCCGCTCTGTGTCGCCCTCTATAGGATGCCCTGTCCGCTCTGTGTCGCCCTCTATAGGATGCCCTGTCCGCTCTGTGTCGCCCTCTATAGGACGCTCTGTCCGCTCTGTGTCGCCCTCTATAGGATGCCCTGTCCGCTCTGTGTCGCCCTCTATAGGATGCTCTGTCCGCTCTGTGTCGCCCTCTATAGGATGCCCTGTCCGCTCTGTGTCGCCCTCTATAGGATGCTCTGTCCGCTCTGTGTCGCCCTCTATAGGATGCCCTGTCCGCTCTGTGTCGCCCTCTATAGGATGCCCTGTCCGCTCTGTGTCGCCCTCTATAGGATGCCCTGTCCGCTCTGTGTCGCCCTCTATAGGATGCCCTGTCCGCTCTGTGTCGCCCTCTATAGGACGCCCTGTCCGCTCTGTGTCGCCCTCTATAGGACGCTCTGTCCGCTCTGTGTCGCCCTCTATAGGACGCCCTGTCCGCTCTGTGTCGCCCTCTATAGGACGCTCTGTCCGCTCTGTGTCGCCCTCTATAGGATGCCCTGTCCGCTCTGTGTCGCCCTCTATAGGATGCCCTGTCCGCTCTGTGTCGCCCTCTATAGGATGCTCTGTCCGCTCTGTGTCGCCCTCTATAGGATGCCCTGTCCGCTCTGTGTCGCCCTCTATAGGATGCCCTGTCCGCTCTGTGTCGCCCTCTATAGGATGCCCTGTCCGCTCTGTGTCGCCCTCTATAGGATGCCCTGTCCGCTCTGTGTCGCCCTCTATAGGATGCCCTGTCCGCTCTGTGTCGCCCTCTATAGGATGCCCTGTCCGCTCTGTGTCGCCCTCTATAGGATGCCCTGTCCGCTCTGTGTCGCCCTCTATAGGACGCTCTGTCCGCTCTGTGTCGCCCTCTATAGGATGCCCTGTCCGCTCTGTGTCGCCCTCTATAGGATGCTCTGTCCGCTCTGTGTCGCCCTCTATAGGATGCCCTGTCCGCTCTGTGTCGCCCTCTATAGGACGCTCTGTCCGCTCTGTGTCGCCCTCTATAGGATGCCCTGTCCGCTCTGTGTCGCCCTCTATAGGACGCTCTGTCCGCTCTGTGTCGCCCTCTATAGGACGCTCTGTCCGCTCTGTGTCGCCCTCTATAGGAGGCCCTGTCCGCTCTGTGTCGCCCTCTATAGGATGCCCTCTTCTGTCATCATGTTCTATTGTTTAATAGGCACGTAGAAGCCTTTATGGAAGAGACGAGGCACAGCGATGTTCAGGTCTAGACGGACCAACCATTTAATGTTTTCTCGCCCCCAAGGAACAGGACAACTCAAAGGCTCCTACCCAGTATATCACTAGACTCTGGAGAGTAGTTTCAGTGACAGACCGATCCATCCTTGCTGTGTTTGGCAGGTCTTTACTTCCTACTGCTGTCAGACCCTACACTACAAAGAACACTGCTAACACTGTTAGCCCTGAACATGTATCATTCATCTCTTATAAAGATTATAATATAATGTCAGACACTGTAGTCCCTTTGCCAGTCATTACAATATATATGCTGCACTGTACTTAACCATAGTCTCTTATTGTACATAATATACACTGTAGCTTATATTTACCTACTAATGATTCTGTCCATAAGCTGCACTGATCACAACCATAGTCAAGAGGGAATTGGACACTATAAGTTTTAAAACGCTTTGTGCCATCATGGACTTTAAACTAGCATTTTGATAATGCTCTAGCTGGATATAGTGTAGTGATTCTTACCTTGCCTTAATATACATTTCTATAACATTCCTATATGGCCCTAATAGAGTCATTTAAAATAGACCGGGTCATATAAAGCCTGTAGCGTTTACACCAGGTTCAGTGCTCAAACAGCAAAATAAAAGTATGCTATGATTCATCAGAGTGTCTGCTACAGCTAGGATTTTTTGTATTTCTTTTTTCATGATTAATTATTCTAACACTATGATGTTATATGGATTTAATAGCCAACGCAGTTCTGCAGTATTCGTATTGTTTCTCCCAGAGTGAGTTTAAACTTGCAAAAAATGTCACACTACATTTTTAGAACCGCCCACTCCCCTAAAACCGTTACGCAAACAGTCACAGGCAATAGTGGTGCGTAGGTCGGTTTGGAGCGGACATGAGCGTGTGACCGTCGTCTCATAACACACGGCAGTGCACTTTATTTGGCACGTCTTTTTTCTAAATACACGTGTCTCAAGTGTGGCATTATAATAATACACACATCATTTTGCAGATTAACATGCAGGCAACGTGTGTCTGCCGTCCACCGCTGCCTTGACCTGCGTACGCCTCTGTGACTGTAGCAGCTGTAGGGTACACGCTGTAAACCTGGGCATTCAGAGCGTGCCAGGGGGAACTCTCTCCCCTAGATCCGCCACTGCTGAGGGCACAAAGACAGACGGCCATTGGGGGGTAGCCTCACAGCGTCACAGCCACCCACCCCTCTGCACAGCTGACTCACCGCGCCAACACGCCCAGGTCCAGGAGTAATCTGCCTTGAACTCTGCTCCGAAATGACATCATTTTTCGGACAAAGGATTGACATTTGGTGAATAGAATTGTCTGAATCTAGGGTTGTAATCCTTTAATTATCTAAATGGGACTAAAAAATGAATCCAAATTTTGATTGTTGTAATTGTTGTCTGGACTATGCAGACCCTAATATCGAAAATCAGATACATATTAATTAATCAATACTTAATCCAGTAAAATGAATCTGATACTTATTTGAGCAAGTATCAATACTAAAAAAATTGACATTAACAGGATAAAAACTGACCTTTCCTTTCCTTTTTTAGAATGATCTTGAGTTTAATCAGAACAAATATAAGACTACGTGGTAAGGCTATTGTTTTTGTTGTTGTCATTTTTCATTATCCTTGTGGTATCAAAATGGATATTGAGTATGAAGCCTATTCCCTAGTATTAGAATAGAATTTGAAATGTTACTATCACACACTCAAACACACATACAAAAAGACCTTGTTTTAACAGACCGTTGCATTATTAAATCAAATTTCCAAAAAGAATAAACAATTTCTGATTTTTGTCAATAATCTAGAATACACTTCTCACCATATTTCAACCTTTTATTTGGTAAAAAATATTCTAAACGTCTCAATGTACAATAGAAATAATCGTTGACTAGTTGACTACTAAAATAGTGGTTCATTTCAGCCGTAGTACCAGTGAGAGGAGGGAACAGTGTGGCTCTTGACATTCTCTCCTGGTGCACATTTCTCTATATTACAGTGGCATAATGGAGGCAGTTGATTTGAATACAGCATTATGTAAGCAGATGTGGTTTGAATATGGGGTCAGTCTGCTCTATTCGGTGCCTACACAGAAACACGCTGCGACTTTCACTGGATTCAAATAATAGCAAAGACTATACCTAAAACGAAGATACTCCCTATAGCTCATATTTACTAAAGTATTAAACCGTAAGTACGTATACACCTGCTATTGCAATTGTGAACATTTTATAATTTGTTTGTGTTTTTCCTTGTGCATTGACTTCTTGTCCTGTGTTTGGACGGAATCTGTTGTACATTGGTTTAACACGTTTGTACATGACATGATGGTAGTGATGCTGCGTTCATGTGAAACTTTTATCTTGGAAAGTCTGGATTTTGAGTTCATTTTGAGCGGACGTGCGATTACAACAGATGTGCTGATCCGTGGAAAAAAGAGGCTAAAATTGGCAGAGCAGAATAAGATCAAAAGAGCTAACCGTAAGTTTTGTACAAAGCCAAACATTAGCTAGTTATTTGTTAACATTGGCTAACATTAAACAGTAGTGTTGGGTGTCTATTTGCACAAATATGTTGCTCTTATCTCTATAGAACTGACCATGAACCCCAAATATAATAAGGTTTAGTCACAAAGCTCAATTGTTTAAGATAAACTGGCAAATCAACAGATTTCTGTCCGTTTCCACAACGGGTGACGTCAGGTGTAGAAGTCCGGGAACAGATTTTGACCCAAGCCCCAGAGTTGTTTTCCCGACTTCCCTTGAGTTTCCATTGTTGGCGTCACTACTTCCTGTCTAATTCTATCTGTTTTATTTTTTGTCGACTCACTCTGTAAATAAACACTTAAAGGAATAATAGAGGATTTATTTGTTTGTTTATTAGTGCGACAGATTGCATCGCATCTCGTCTCCGCAGATTTACGTCTCTTCTGAGCTCGAACACAGTCTTTCTCTGTCGTCCCATGGCCATTTTTGTACTTTGCGGCCCGAAGCGTAGAGTTACACTGAAGGAACTCACTGTTTACTTTGCTAAACACACACCGACATATCAACCGCGCATGCGCAGCCAGGGAAACTATCCTGGGAACAAGGCTGCAGGTGTGCAGCAGCACGCAGGGAATGATTGACATGTGGGAGAACTACTCGGCTGTCCACAACACGAGGAAATGAGATTCTTAATTGGTCTCAAAAATCATCTCTCATATCTTTAAAGATCACAGCGTGGACAGTGAACTGCAGGTGAATGTCTTTACACATGAGGTGCTTTGACGTTGTCTTTGTAAAGGAAGGTGTCTGTGGGTCAATGCTAATGCTAATGCTAATCTTGAGGCATAATACATTTTAAAATAAAACTGATTAAAAGAACTACAATCAGGTAGTCTTTACATCACAGTTTAATTGGTTGTTTCTTTATATTTTACGTTTTGATAAAAGTTAGTATTAGCTGTGAGAAATGGTTGGCTAACAACACGCTGCTGAGCTAACTGGAGGAAACACGACAGTCGACCAGAACACACACAAAGAGATTTTATCATCATTTAGAAGAAATAATTTGTGGCAAAAGTATCTATCTAAATACTGGCTAATGCAACAATCCATATTTCAACAAACCAAATATATATCGCAATAACACCAAGGTTTCCATCTGAACGACCTATGTTAAGACCTAAATTAGCCTTGATTAGTTATGATTTTTACATAGTTTGAATAATAAATCAAGGCATGTACATTTTTGTTGAGTTGTATCAAACATTATATATTAAAATACCTCAATGTCAACATCTCAGTACTTAACAGCTGTATCGCATATCGGCCCTATTTTATTTTATATTTTTTATGTCGTTTTAGAACTGCTTTGTATAACGACAGCTTCTAATTAGCTGTAACTGACCGTAAACGCATTGAAAGAGATCATTTCACTCATGTTTGCACAATCTTGCCAGAGTTTTATCAGCGAGATCTTGCCCCGTCCTTATCAGACGTCCTTCCCACTGTTCTTTCTCAAGGGCGCTACAGAACAATGCTCGAGTTTGGTTTGAATGAATGCAAATCAGTAAAGTATAACGAGCTTGTACTGCTGCCGTCGAAACAAAACTGTGCGGTTGTTGTCTATTTGAATGTTAAATGTTTGAAAATAAGTTCTACACAGTTTAAAAAGCCATTTTCAGGCCCAGGGAATTGGTGCAAGGTTGACTTTTCCCTTGTTTTCCATTGAAACCAACGAAATTGAACCAGAAGTGTTATGACAATGAAAGTGGCGATCACATGGGGGAAGAGAGAAAAGTGGGCGGGGCGGGGCGGGGCGGCAAAAGGTCTATGGAATTCTAGCCTGAAGCCTTAATAATGTCCTAAAGCCCTAATCTTTATCAAATCAAGTAAACAACTCCCAAACATATGCATAATCCTAACCCAAATTGTCTCCTAAATATGATAAATATACTGTATGTTTCGGACTATAAGTCGCACCGGACTATAAGTCGCACCAGCCAAAAAATGCATAATAGAGAAGAAAAAAACACACATAAGTTGCACTGGAGTATGAAATGCGATTGCAAGTGTGAAAATAACAAATAAATATCACTTATACTTATACTCTGGAGCGACTTATACATATATATCAGTATAAATATAAGTATAAGTCGCACCCCGGCCAAAACTATGAAAAAAGGTGTCTGGAAAATACTGTATATTCTCAAAAATGAAAATAGAAAAAAAACATGTTACCGGGTCCAGAAAGAATTTCTTCTAGCTCCTCCATCGCTCTGATTGGTCAGGGCTGATCATGCGGTGCACGTTCCTGACCCGTATTGATGAAGGTATACGGACAAAAACACAGTATTTTTTTGGCCATCGAGACACCATTTTACACTCACCTTCCAGATCTTACTAAACTTAAAGAAAGAAGAAGAAAGAGAACAAATAAAAAAGCAAAAAGATTCACTGTTCTAATACCTTTCTGGATTGTCACTTTTGATATTTCCCTTCAAAATAACATCTCTTCCCTTGTTGTGCGATACCTTCCATCCCAGAAATTCACATCATCAGGAACTGCCTTGGTCTTATGAGTAGTTCTTTTTGTTTTAGGCCTTTATTGTTAATATTGCCGTGTTTGTATTGTAGAAAGCTGGTTTGTTGCCTGTGTTTAGACTTGATTTGGACGTTATTGCAGGTTATTGACCCTCAGTGGTGTGTTTCTGTGTGAACTCTCCCCGACGGTGAGGTTAAAACCTTTGGACCAAACACTAACATAATAAATGATTGCAGCGCAGCCTGTTATTTCCATGAAGGCTCAGCTCATTCCTCTGTGAAGGCTGCGGCATAAACAAATCGCCCTCTAATCCTCCTCAGTTTAATGGAAATAATAAGGCAGAGCTTCTCAATCTGTGTCGCCAGGACCACTTTGTGATAGTTTAATACTGCTGTTTTTTCACCCCAAAACGTATTTCAATACAATATATTATGTGTCACATTTTTCCATCTATATATTTAATGTTGAATTCTGAATTATTTACTTTGGATCAACATAAAATAATGCATTGAAAATAGTGGCGTATTTAAATAGGGTCAACATAACATTTTTTGAGCGTTGTTTCAATCTGGTTTAGCCCCATTTCAGAGGACTCTGTTGATTTAGTCCTAGTTTAGACCTGGTTTTTCCGCTTTAGACCTATTGTAAGTCTTTTGCCTCAAGTTCGATTCAAGTCTAAGTGTTCTGCTTTTAGTTCAAGTCCTTTTAAATTACAGAAGCTCATATTTTTGCAATTTATATGATTTTTGTAAGTGGTCCTCCTTCAAAACATGCTAGTCACAAATTTAAAAATGAGGCACATGTTCCAGTTTGAACTCCGCCAAGAGTAAACACTTGAAGTATTATATAAAGAGAGCAGTTTAGTAACGGGTGTTTGTAGCGGAGAAACATGAATTTGTCTCAAGTCACAAAGCTCCAAGTCCAAGTTGAGTTTTCCATTTGTTTTCCATTTTATCAAGTCTCAAGTCATCAAAATAGTGAATCAAATCTAACGTATCTACTCCTGTCTTTTGGCTTAGTTAATGTAAGAGCTTGTGCCTAAAATTCATGCAAATTCAGTCCTGATTTAGACCAGTGTCCTGTTTTTGCCCTTGTTTACGTGTTTTTGTCAAGGATTACCTGCTAAATACTCCCTCAATCTGCGAGAAAGTGCTTTGTCGCTACGAGCTAACTCTGCATGCGCCAACTCTGCATGCGCTAACTCTGCATGCGCTAACTCTGCATGCGCTAACTCTGCATGCGCTAACTCTGCATGCGCTAACTCTGCATGCACTAACTCTGCATGTGCTAACGGCATGTGCTAACGGCTGATCCTACCTATGATAAACCTTTCTCTTTTTGCCTCTTTCTACTTTCTCTTCTATGACTTTGTCAATGGGAAAGTGATTTGTTTTTCGTAACACGTTTGGTCTCGGTTGTGCGTTCTGAGGCTGTGTGGATCTGATAAGAGCTTGTGTACACAGTTTGTCATTGCCACATACCAGTTTTCCATGATGCGTGCCAAGGCAGTGTCATAACGGCCCAGGCATCCAATCCCACATTTTCCTCATTCTTCTACAACAGCTCAATTTCACTCAGGGGACGACACGACAAGGAACACGTACACTTCACAATTTATATCTAACTGTTTTATGCTGATTTGAAATGGGGGATATATTGTGCAAAATCATCTTCAACAAGTGTCATATCAATGGTGTTTCCTCATCATTTGTTTACTGCAACTGAGGCCCAGAAAGGTTTTTATCGACCCCCTTTCCCCGCCCACATCTCGGTACTTTATTATTGTAGAAAAGCTTTCAAACATCGTCATCTGGACAATGTGTTTGCCAGAAGACCGTTTCAATCTGAAGGTACTGGACTGTGTTGTTCCCTCGCAGCTGCACCTGGTTTCACTCCATTCCTGGAAAAATGAGTTTCACTTAAATTATTTTGATCTATGTTAATAACTAAATTATTATTATCTTTGTATCAGAATTGTTGTTAACAACCTAGACCAGGTGTGTCCAAACCATGGCCTCGGGGCCAAATGTGGCCGCCAAACCAATTTTTTAACTGTAAATTTGATGTGATACAGATCTAAAATTAACGTTCCAAGCCTTATTAAACGTGTGGTGGCTCATCAAAAATGATTGCAATGCAAACTTCATTGTCCTGTTTCCTGTGGCCCTCTGCCCCGTGTAGATGTAGCCCTCGCCGAAAAACGTCTTACACCCCTGATCCCGTACTATCAAAACTGAGATTGAAATGTTAGTATTGTGTAAATTCACTGTTAACAAGTACAGACCTAGTTTTGGCATGTTTCAATTTAACAAAAAATCAATACCTCAGTATTTCCTGGGAGTATCCTGATAACAACATTGAGACAACGTAATGTAAATCCAACAAGAAATGTGTTAAAAGATGTCTGTAAAGTGGTTTAATTATTAGACAAATGTGAAATGTCTATAAAATGAATCACACAAATATCACCTTATTCCCTTATTTGAAGTTTCCAACACCACATTTTTCATTTAACCTGCTCTTCCTGTAGCGTTTGTCACTGTAAACGCAAACCAACAGTCACAGTATTCTCCACATTTCAATGCATTCCACATTTGGGCCTTTTAACGGCTTCTTTTTATTTCCCGCTCTCCTCACAAAGGAGACGAGTGCCTTGTGTCTCGTTGCCTCTGTCCGCCGCCGCCGCTGTTGCTCCGTGTTTCATCATGTACTGTGTCTTTGCTGCACATTCGGTTACACTGCGCCGCACGGCAAGGACGAGCGCTGCCATTGGTCGGCCAGAATTTAGTGCCAACCTGTGCCGAACCGAAAAGGAAAGGGGAAAAAAAAACTTGAACAAATGCCACGTGTTTGTTTGAAAGGGGAACATCGTGTACACTTCAGACCTCCCAGCTATTTAATGACAAGGTGCATCGTTCAGTGACTGTCTGTGCAAAAAAAAAAAGAGATTAAGTTGAGACCGTAAACAGTCTAAGTGTCAGGATTTAAAGCGAGTTCTATTTTTGCTCCCAGGAAGTAAGAAAACACTGGCAGGAAGAAGAACGGACACGTTTAAAACTCTCTAGGCCAGAAGGTTTTTGTTTGACTCGACTGTGTATTGTACTTAAAAAGAAAACGTCGAGGTCGAGCATTGTTTGATTTCAACGTTTGCACAAAGATAATGGTGAAGGAAAAAATGCTCGTTTGAACACGACGTCACGTTTAATCGCTTTGCAGAATAACTTTGGATGACAGAATCCAGGATGTGCAAGTCAAAGTAGGTCAGTGTCCTCAGTGTGTTGAAAGTAAAAGTACAAAGATTCACTCCTACTGGCTGGAAAAAACGGCATTCAAATCACAGCGTTGCTCCACTGTTTATGCAAATTGAACTGTGTGGCTCTTTTGGACACTCAAATACGCTTCTGTTCCTTATTGAATGTACTTCACATGACGATGCTCATGTAAAGATCACAGGTTTAGAAGGAGTTGGACAGAAACGGTAGTGACATGTTACTGTCATTTGGGGCTTTAAATTTAAACACTCCACTGCCAATTTTCTTTTCTTGTGAAGGAGCGTAGATTGCTCTAAATGGAATCAAGAACTGTTCAGGATGAGACGGACCTGCGCAGATCTGATCGGTGTAGATCTGAACGCAGTGCACTCTGGGTAGGTTTGCGTTCGACTTTACCCCGACTCGCTCTGACTTCATGAGTTGAAAGCTCGTGAAATCCAGAAGGAATCGACCAACTGGAGCAGCCGCAACTCTAATATAATATAATTAAAAGCTTATTTATTTTATTTATTTTATTTATTTTATTTATTTTATTTATTTTATTTATTTTATTTATTTTATTTATTTTATTTATTTTATTTATTTTATTAGGCAATGGATTGATCCTTTTTCACTGACGACACTGTTTTTTTACGTCTCCTTTTTCGCTGGCTTTTGACCTCATGATTATCTTCATTAAGTTTCCAGTTGACTGTTTTTAATGTGCTGTATATGTGTAAACTTTGAACGCAATCTTTCGTTCTGGTTAAATAAAGGTTAAATGAAAAATATGAAAACATAAAATTTGAAGGCCAAAACATTAAATAAAGTACAAAATCTGGTTTGAATAGACAGAAAAATGAAACGAGGAAAGCAAAAGTTCAAATCATTTTTTGTCACTTGTAGATTTACTCAGTGAGAAGAGAAACAACACTTTTACTTGAATAAGAGACTGTTACTTCAATTAAATAACACTGGGCCAAAACAATAATGTCACCATTTTTTTTTTATATAAAATATATCTCAGCAACTTTATTTCCTTAAATTAATGTCTAGAGAAGTTGTTCCTTTTGTGTAAATTCTGCATAAACTTGGAATGAGCGTCCTTAGTGTGATGTCACTTTTTCTTGATTGGTGTGAAACTATCATTTATATTTACAACAGGTATAAATACACCAAATAATGTCAAAATTAGAAAATCATTCAAACCTGTCATACGCACTTTAACTCATTCAGTTTGAACCAGCCATTTAAAGAACACACAAAGCTTTATTTTAACACTAAAGTGCGAGGAGAGAGCTGCACAAAACGGGGCAAATCGGCTCCGAAACAATCAATATCTGCACGGGCCATGAAAAAAGCCTCTGTCGGTCGATCTCTACTTAGAACCACAGTAAAAGTCTGTTTCACAGAGAAATACTGAGGTTACAGTGGTGGAGGGAACCTGAGGGCCAACTAAAACTGGTCTGAGGGCCGCATCGACCTGCTTTAGACCATGTGAATGAAATAATTGAAGGATTTCACTGTTGTTTAAGGGGCACCAATAATCAATCATGTTCCTTCTCTATATTGTAACTCTGCGACGTCTCCAGTTCCAAACATTCAAAATTAAAATAGTTTTGTCGTCATGTTTTTAATTTTAAGAAGTGACATGTCCTAGTTTCCTGACAGCTGCTCTGTGCGTCTTAATTCTCAATCTAAAGACGTATTAATAGAAAGCACATCTAAAGAGGCCACGAAGGCTCTAACTGTGTGTTTGTGTTTTAAAGTTCTTAACACGTCACGCACAGCGGGACTCCAGCCTGACAGCGCCTCACCCTTTCACAATGCTTTAAAATAGTCTTTATGCTCACAAAACGACTGCATTTACTACTTTTTCTGCCGCCAGTCTGACATTTGGACCTGTATTTTCCCTTGGTAAAACTGTAAGTGTGAAACGTGCCATTATCTGAAACGTTCCGAGCTGAAAGTGCATTTGTGACGGCGACTCAACCAAAGCGAGAGCGAGCGGAGACGGATGCCGCTGTCAGCTGAGTTTACTGGCATTTATATACATCTCTTTAAGTTTATAATAATGAATCTGATCCTTGGAACAAACGTAAATATAGGATTTTTGTGTATATTTGTCAACGCTTTAGTGGTGAATAAGTGGGAGCAGCAGTGTTGGTCCTTCTAAAAGTATTCTAATTACAACTCTATTTTTTATTGTATTATTATTATTATTATCATTTATTTATTTATTTATTTATTTACTCACTCATTAATTTGTATTTTTTTAAAACAGAACAAAACAGAACATAGAGCAGAACAAAGACAAAAATCCAGTGCAATAAGATTCTAACGTACCTGTTCAGACCCGGTTGACCGTTTCCTGCATTTATTATATTTGTTCCAACAATTCTGGCAGCAGCACAAATATTCAGTTCTCTTTCTACCATTGATACTTGTAATGGTTTAATGAGGTGAAATTGAACAGTATTTGAATAAAAAGATTAGACAAAAAGATGACACGTGTTCTTATAAAATAGGTGCAACAACAATATGCTAAAGAATAGTGTTATAATCAGAGTATTCCTGAAGTGAGTAACTTGTTGTAAAAAGGGAGTATAATCCAATGAACTGTGTCGTAAAATGGTACAAAAGAAAAACAGAACCATGAGACGGACGCGGAGCAGCTTTGATCAAACACAACCAGCTTTATGGCAGGAACACGTCAACTCTGCTGCTGTTTGTCTGAGATTAGGTTCAACAATATGTCCAATTCATGTGAGGATTTCATGCTTTTTAGTTCCATCGCTGTCTGGCTACTTTGTTTTCTTTCTTTTCAAAGTAATTTACTGTCATCTTGAAATGATGTGGTCAGAACGATGTATCTGGGCCTCAAAACTCCTGCCATGGACACAATAAATGGATACCTTGAAAAAAACATCACAAAGAAATGGATGACACAAACTGAACCAATTTTATAACTGAAATTTGAAAAAATGTATTACCTTTTGGACTTAATTTGAAAATGGATTTGACAAACTTTGGACCCAATGGAACTCAAATGCCAGATAATGAATGTTTTAAGGCTGCGGTACGTGACTTTTTTTTTTTTTGTAAATTAATAAAACGACTTCCTCCTGTTGCAATGTGAAAATCAGGCACACAAGCTTTAACCCCTTTTCATTCCAGCTTTTTCCCCCAAAACGCTTTGGAGCACAAACAAATGGGCTCGTTTTGAAGCCAAGACTCTGAACTTTTGGCTTTAGTCGTCTGATTTAGTCTAATTACGTCAGATTTACTCTAATTAAGTGTAAAATCAGATTTGAAGTCTGCTGGTTTGGTCAATAGACAATAGATTGAGCATTTATTGGGTTTTGACAATAGTTTTTTTCATACTGGAAGAAAAAGTATACGCCGTGGTATTAAAAATTGCCTGAATTGAATCATATTATTCGGGTTTGAGTATATTTTTAGTATAATTTGCCAATATAACAAATGGGTTTCATCTTATTTCAAGAGCTGGAGCATCTGTTTTGTTATTTCAGTTGAGAAAATGCTTGTCTTTTTTGTATTTTTAGTAAAACGATACATGTTCTGCTTGTTCCATTGGCAAATCTCAGAATATACTCATATTATGATAAATACTACTTCATTCAAGCACTTTTCACTGTTATTTAAAATTGACACTCTCTTTTCTAGTATAGGCCTGACAAGTTACTAGTTTCTAACAATTTTAGTATCATTTTATAGCAATCTTTTGTACAAAACGTGATTAAACGGTTTAAAGCTGCACATATTCATCCAAAACTCTTAAAAAGTCCCGTGAGCGTCTGCAGTCTTGACCCATTCTCATGTTGTAATACTGCTGATGCATAGTTAATGTTTACATAACTTTCTCTTCCTGTTTCCCAGGTCGCAGAGAGGTGATTGGTGCAGAACAGTCATGTGACAAGACTTCGGCCTCTTCAGCCTTTTTCACCTCTCACTGTCAGGTAAATATTCAACTTCATCCAGCCACGTTTGTGTTATACACATTTAAATATAGTATAATATTGGATTTAATGAATATTTTTATTTTAAGCACATGAGCAAGAATGCATTTATTTTATTTATTACATTCATTACGTGTAAAGGACATAATTGGTGACAAATAGAATAAGCATGCAAAAATGAAAAGGAGCAGAAAGACTTTGGACTAATTTGACTAAAACAAAGTTAATCTAATTCTATAATTTGACTAAAACAAAGTTAAACTATGGTAATTCCATATAAGATTTAGCTAAAACATTTTCCACATTTTATCCCAGTTGGGCAACAGTTTGCGTTCCATCCATCTTCCTCCGCTTTATCCAGGGCCGGGTCACGGGGCAGCAGTCTAAGCAGGGACTCCCGGACTTCCCACTCCCCCAGACACTTCCCCCAACTCCCTCCCTCCAGTGTCCTGGGTCTTCCCCGGGGCCTCTTCCCGGTGGGACATGCCCAAAACACCTCGGGTTTGTGTTCACCTTGTAGAATTCAAGGATCTCATTAAAGGCGCGTTCATTTTTTGTTGAAATGTCCGAGCAGGGAGTAGAAGACACGCCCCGCAGCCTCGTGCAGACCAATGGGGTTAAACTGGATCTTTGCCGGTCTGTCTCATCCTGAACACACCTACTCTTAGATCATGGGGGAGGGGCCTGTGTAATGTGAGATTTTTATAATTTTTGTATTTTATTATTATTTGTTTGCGATTGGCTCCACAAACTAGACATATCCATTTTATGCTTTTTAAGTCCTTTCAATTGACAACCATCACGTCTTTGGAGTTGAATGATACGTTTCAAAGACTATTGGGGATTTTTTTTTCCTTTTTGTGTATTTATACTGACAGATATGTTGAACTTTGTGTCAGTTTTTGTTTCATGCGGCTGGAGCCAGCAATTGCAGAGATACGAACCATAAACCAGGTCAACAAATCTGCAATCCTGACAAACAGAAGTGAACTCATTACCATGGCAACCAGCTCCCATCCATCCATCCATCCGGACCTGACTATCTTGCACTAACCTTTTACAATGGGCCAAACCTCCTCTAATGTCCCTGAAATGATTATTTGACCGATAAAGATGCACAAGAACGCCTTTGATTTTGTTGAATTATTATTGAAATGTTCAGAAAAATGTGTTTGTTGTAAATTATGCCAAACGTTTTGATAAAATTCCTAGCCCCTGAGCGTGACGTCATCAATATGTTGTCGATATCTGCTTTACTTGGAATTTTCGACACATTTTTTTCACAAACTGCTTCTCGACTGGTGTAAAACTTGAATTTATACTATATTATTAAGCCACTAAATGAAGTCAGCATTAGAAAACGCCTTAAATGTGCTTTTGCTCTTTTCATGGCATCTTTTCACAGAGCAGAAGCCGTTGAAATTACACTGTGACCTGCCTCACTCCAGCTGCGGGCGATGCCTCAGGTAAAACTGTCAAAAACGTCTCTGTGATGCATACGCTTTAATATTGAAATACTGGAACGTTTAGAACTGTGAGGAATTCAATCCGTCAGTTTGTATTCGAAAGGCAAACTGCACATGGCAAAAAGGCCTTCTCAGCAGAACGGATTTCCTCGCTGCGGTTTTGTCCGTTTTATTTTCGATGCAACGTTACAAAGGTCAACATTGATTTGCCCTTTTCCTTTAACCATTATATTCGTGCCAAACTTAACACCGTCCACTGCAGCAAATTGTCTTATCTTTGTGCGTGTTGACAGTTTAATTTGCTTAATCTGTCTTTGTTTGTGAAAATGCTAATTACCCACAAGCAGAACGTAGCATGAAGCTTGTTGATTTCAGATTGAAAATGTATTTGTGATTTAATGTGTGACCTTTGAAGTGCCTCGAAAGTGCATTGACTTGAGCGTTATCACCTTTACTAACCAGGTTTTTAGATTGGATTTGAAAACTCCCGTCCAAATAATTGTGTCCGGGGGTTCGGGGGCCGACTAGGCGAAAAAACGATTAGCTTCGGCCTTCTCCGGACCACGGCTCGGCAGCCAATCAGAGCCAAGCATACAAATTTTGTCGACCAATCAGCGTGCAGCGTGCAAATTTTCACTTGTAAACAGTATTCTCTAATGGCATTTGACTACTATCAAATGCTTCCCGGCCCGATTTATTGATGATATTCCCTTTTTTTCTAAGATTTATTTATAAAATGGCCGTCCCTGCACTCGAAAATGCCCGTCCACATTTTAAAATACTCCGTCCAAAAAACAGGACGACGGGTCTCTATCTAAAAGCCTGTTACTACCCTTTAATACAGGAGTGCCCTCACTTCTTCAGTTCATGAGCCACTTTACCATACAGCAAAGCCCAAAGATATATTTATTGTCATTGAGTATTTAACAGGGTTTTTATGATTAATTTAATTAAAGACAATTCAGCATAGACACCTTTAGGGCCACTTTTATAGCCTAGCGAGATTTTATTGTAGGTCTAAAAAGCTGCAGTATACAACTGGGAGAGGAAAATAAATAAAGAAAATATATATATAATGGCACTAAAAACATAAATACACACTACATAAAAAGAACCTTATCCTCGCTTCACATTTTATCTTTTGACTCTTATATTAGTTATTCGTGAGATGAGCTCCATGGTAACATTCAGGGGTGAGGCTTGAGACTTTGCTTTGGCTCATGTCAATAATAAGAATATAAAAGAAGAATAAAACCGCATGAATGGGCTTTGGCACTACCTGTCTCCTCCTCCATCTCTTTGCCCGCTCTTTCTTTTCCTTCCTCCCTGGAGCGTGGGTTCTGCAGCAGATTTGTGTGAACTCACGAGGAAATGGACAACACTTTAAACTGTTCGCACACAGTTTGTAGCTCATGCTGGTGTGTGAGCCTCTGTGGTTTCCACTGTCACTTGCACTGCAGACGATACACTACATATGGGATCGACCCCCACTGCCGCTGAGATCGACCGGTAGATTGCGATCGACGTAATGGGACCTCGTGCTTGAAAAAGAACCTCACTAATACAATTAAAAGAAACACATTTCTGTTGGATTGAATTAATTAATATTGTCGGACTATCTTTATAGGGATTCTACAAAAAAATATAGATACTCATTATAGCACATTATACTCATAGTGGCTGCTTTTTTGAACATTTCGAAAAGGGTTCACTGGGATCAACAGGATTCAGAGTTATTGTTTCAGTGGCATTAAGTAGTGTCAATATTTTTCGTTTATGTGATATTTTCTGTCACAGACACATCGCACTCAATAATGTGTTCTCGTGACCTAGTTCTGGGCTTTGTCTCAGTTTAGCTTCATTTGTGATGTGGTTTGTTGTGGCTTATGCCCTTTGTCCCGTGTGTTTTCTGTCAGCCGGGTCTGAGTGGGATGGAGCCCGTCTTCGGGGAGGCTTATGGGGGACACAGGGCTCTGCTCAGCCCTTATCCTCTGGCCATGTCGCCCCACGGAGGACGCACTGACTACGACCAGGTGAGACAGGACAAGAGACGTAGAATAAACCTCTCTTATTTCTCGTGTAAAAGCCACGTCTTCCAATAGCATTCGAACAACATACTTGAAAAACTTAAAGCTTTTTTTGTGCCATAACAAAATAAACAGTGGCTGGTGGTTGGATTTTTGCTGCTGGTCCTTGAATGGCCTTAGTGTTGTCACGGTACTAAAAAAAACTTGCTACTCAATACCAAAATAATAATAGTAATAAAATATTCTTCTATTAGACAATAGAATTATTATAATTATATTTTTGTATTAATTTTGTCTCAGTTTTTTAGTTAAAACTTACATAAATAAGGCTCAGAATTAGATTTTAACAAATCCTTTGTGTTCAGTCCAAGATTGTACATTTTGGTGCGTGTAGGAGCTACTGTAAGCTCTTTATGTCTCTGTGAGAGAAAAATGCATTTTAAGAAAATACTCTTTCAAGTCAGTGTCCCAGAGAAAACTATGGATGAAGTGGATAAGATTAAATTATAACTCAAGTTAGATGTTGTCGTCTCCTATTGTTGAGAGGAAACTGACACAAAAACAAACTTGCCTGTTGGGTCTCACCTTAAATACATTGTCTGTGCCGCTCCAGACTGTGCTGCTGATGTTGGGCTCCCCGGCGTCTCCACGGAAACGGCCTTTCGAGTTGCTAAGCGATCTGGTGGACGACGGAGGATTTGGCGAGGACCTTCAGCCCGAGCGTTGGGACGTGTCCGCGCTGGACGAGATGACGCGCTTCACCAAACCCGGGCTGGGCGTGGGCTCCGAGCTGCTCACCTGCACCGAGGTAAACCAGACGGAAGAATCCGGACCAATTGTCTTTTTTGAAATTATCGTTAATCGTTGTCTGGACTGTACGGACGCGAGAACGCATGCCAGGAGACGTTTTAGGGTTTGATGCGGTTCAGAATTGCTGGAGTGGAGATGATCGCGATGGGTTCGGGAGTAGGGATGTAATGATGTCCAAATATTTATTTTGTGGGTATGCTGCTTTTTCCTTTGATGTGAATAATTAGGCGGCCCCAAATAAATTGTCTGTTTGCTGTTACCCGGCCCAACATTTTTCAAGTGAGTCGGACAGTAGACAAATTCTCATTTTTTTTACTTTGAAGGCAAAAAAATATATATCCAAATTTCGCCAGTTTTTGACTCACAGTAACCTCCAGGGGTCGGGCTTCAACAGTCCAGGGGTCGGGCTTCAACAGTCCAGGGGTCGGGCTTCAACAGTCCAGGGGTCGGGCTTCAACAGTCCAGGGGTCAGGCTTCAACAGTCCAGGGGTCAGGCTTCAACAGTCCAGGGGTCGGGCTTCAACAGTCCAGGGGTCGGGTTTCAACAGTCCAGGGGTCAGGCTTCAACAGTCCAGGGGTCAGCGGGCTTCAACAGTCCAGGGGTCAGGCTTTAACAGTCCAGGGGTCGGGCTTCAACAGTCCAGGGGTCGGGTTTCAACAGTCCAGGGGTCGGGCTTCAACAGTCCAGGGGTCGGGCTTCAACAGTCCAGGGGTCAGCGGGCTTCAACAGTCCAGGGGTCAGGCGTCAACAGTCCAGGGGTCAGGCTTCAACAGTCCAGGGGTCAGGCTTCAACAGTCAATGACGGAAATGTCTCTCTCAACCCGATCAGGAGACTAAACCTCACGACTTTAAGATATTTCAAAATCGACCTTTTGTACGTCGTTATCCTTTATTTTGGTAGCAAAGGCGAGCGGGGGGAACATGCGGGGGACACGGGCGCCGTCATGTTTGTTGTGATGACGATGCTGGGCGTGTTTCAATCCCAGAATGCATTGCGTAAGTCAAATTTAAATCAAGTCACACCATGATAGAGAGTGACATGTCCTATGGACACCTCAGTGGCACCGACAGAGGCGGACCAACTTGTAAAAGGCAATATAACTTTCGTTTTGCGCGTTCTGCTTTGTTACAGACACATGTGGAGGGCCGTATAGTCGTCATGTTGTCTGCATTGAAATGGTACAAAGGATCATGGCTGCGTCTTGAGGCGTCATCGCGGGCCACACACAGAGTTTATGCAGGCGACGTCACAGCATTCTGAGTTTTAGCAGCGAGGGGCAAAAACACATGAGAGTCGATGACATTTTCTCATGTTGCAGCTTGAAACGCAACGAGAATGTGAAAGAGCCGCTCGAATCGAATAACGAATGTAAAAGTCTACAACTCTGTACCTGACGTCTAAGAGAAGAACATCAAGTCATGACCTTTCTCTCCTTTAATTAGATGTGTTTGAGTCTGTTTGTTGATTGTAGAAAAAGCTTCAGTTGTAGTCATCTGGACTCAGTTAGAAACATTAGACGTTTCGACTCTCATCCAAGAGTCATTGTCAATAAATAATCTGTATCTGTAATCTGTTTGTTGAGTATTTAATTGTTATGCAGCAGTTGAAGTGTCATAAAGCTCAAACTAGCTAACAACCAGAAACTACTTTCACTTGACATTTTTCCCTGTAAAGTTAATTTGAACAAAACAAAAGCTCCATGGACAAAAACTAGGCTGAAAAAAGGCAAAGAGACACATTTTATCAATTGCACTGTCTGTACTTCTGCCACTCACTTGCCACTCAGTCTAAATGTTTTTTTGTTTTTTTTTGCTATACCTTTGCATTTAGCTGTGGTTTTTAAGTGCCATGACACCTTCATTAAGGCTCAGAACCTTCAGATCAGATCTCTGTCATAGCAAAATGTCAGTGATTGAGATATTGCTCAGTAATTTTAAACTTGCAGTAGAAAGTACTTCTCAGGATGACGTCGACCTCTTCACCAGGAGGTCTGAGGGCCAAGAAAAATTGGTCTGAGTGCCGCATTTGGCTCCCGGGCCACAGTTTGGACTGGATGTCTTATCTATGTAGTTCCATCTGTTTCTTTAGCCGTCGCTGCAACAAAACGATGCACACAATGTGACGGCTCATGATGTTACTGTGAGACTGTTGACAATAAAATATATATTTACATCCTATTTGTGGAAATGGATAATTCAATAAGAAATAAAATGTGCCGTAAAAGTAAGGCAAGGCAAGTTAATTTGTAAAGCACAATTTATGCACAAGGCAATTCAAAATGCTTCACACAACAGGAAACAAATCATTAAGTCAGCACTGATGCATATTCTGTACAACTGTTTAACTACATCACTGTTGCATTCACACAAGTAACGGCAAAATAAAAAGGTGAGAGAAAAGAAAATGGCAAGTGGTGTTTTGTGCTCGGTAGCGTTTTTAAAAAAATGGTTCCTACACAAATGATGCTCCAATGTGAACGAAGTCACGGTTCATAATCTACGAGTGAAAAGTGAGTTCCTCCTCCTGCACGATCCTGCTTCAGACCCAAACTCTCGTAGAAACTTCTGCGCCGTTTCCCGTGAGTGCGTTGGCGACACCAGACGGGTCTAAAACTGTGCATTTTAGTGTAAAATGTCAAATAAAGTGTCCATAAACCTTAGATCGCCGCACGTTCAAAAGACTTTCCTGTGCGTGGTTCAGGGCTGGGTCG
The DNA here is from genome assembly GCF_026437365.1 of Eucyclogobius newberryi. NCBI lineage: Eukaryota > Metazoa > Chordata > Actinopteri > Gobiiformes > Gobiidae > Eucyclogobius > Eucyclogobius newberryi. The sequence goes on from NW_027316056.1 coordinate 8,290,314, forward strand.
TAATTTGAGCTCCTGTTGGGTTGGATGTCGACTCGGGTCGGGCGGAGCAGGAAAAACTGCCAATCAATACTAGATGATTACAAAAAAAAGATGCGCTGTACATTTATTAAATATCGGTTGATTTTTATTCTTCCAGGTTTTCTCTGAGGAAACCGTTCTGATTGGTCGATTGAGCAGGAGTCGAGAGGAACAGGAAGAGGAAGAGCGGAGAAAGAGAACGGCTACCAAATCTGTCTCAACACCTCCCACAATTCTGTCCCAAAATGTCTCGAACAACACGACGGCAACAGTGACCGAAGGCCGAACCGGCGCGACCACATCCACGACCACAGACGGCCCGCGGCCAAATGTAAGAGGTTTGGTCATCGGGCTGGAATTAGACTTTGTTCTCAGTATCTGCTTTCCTGAAGAGCTTTTTGTGAGTCAGTCTCAGTTCAATTGAATCAAACTTTGGCACGATTTGTCTGATATCACCAATTGACTTACAAAAATAACAACGTTTTGAAGCTAAATGAAACCAAATGGGTCTGCGCGGAAAGCAAAAGCGCCACACGTTGTTTCATGCGCTTCATGTGCTACAGATTCATGCAGTTTTAATTAAATATGTAAATTAAATGAATCATCGAGGCAATTAAATAATAATCTAAACTCAATTAATCACTTCAGCCCTGCCCTGGGCACTCCTGCATCCTGCCCTGAAAACACACTGACCGGCTCACACTGAGCTGTGGGACAGGTTGTGTACATGTGGGGCAGGTTGTGTACATGTGGGACAGGCTGTGTACATGTGGGACAGGCTGTGCACATGTGGGACAGGTTATGTACATGTGGGGCAGGTTGTGTACATGTGGGACAGGCTGTGCACATGTGGGACAGGCTGTGTACATGTGGGACAGGTTGTGTACATGTGGGACATTCTGTGCACATGTGGGACAGGCTGTGCACATGTGGGGCAGGTTGTGTACATGTGGGACAGGCTGTGCACATGTGGGACAGGCTGTGTACATGTGGGACAGGCTGTGCACATGTGGGACAGGCTGTGCACATGTGGGACAGGTTGTGTACATGTGGGGCAGGTTGTGTACATGTGGGACAGGCTGTGCACATGTGGGACAGGCTGTGCACATGTGGGACAGGCTGTGCACATGTGGGGCAGGTTGTGTACATGTGGGACAGGCTGTGTACATGTGGGACAGGCTGTGCACATGTGGGACAGGCTGTGCACATGTGGGACAGGTTGTGTACATGTGGGGCAGGTTGTGTACATGTGGGACAGGCTGTGCACATGTGGGACAGGCTGTGCACATGTGGGACAGGTTGTGTACATGTGGGACATTCTGTGCACATGTGGGACAGGCTGTGCACATGTGGGACAGGTTGTGTACATGTGGGGCAGGTTGTGTACATGTGGGACAGGCTGTGCACATGTGGGACAGGCTGTGCACATGTGGGACAGGTTGTGTACATGTGGGGCAGGTTGTGTACATGTGGGACAGGCTGTGCACATGTGGGACAGGTTGTGTACATGTGGGACAGGCTGTGCACATGTGGGACAGGCTGTGCACATACGGGACAGGCTGTGCACATGTGGGGCAGGTTGTGTACATGTGGGGCAGGTTGTGTACATGTGGGACAGGCTGTGCACATGTGGGACAGGTTGTGTACATGTGGGACAGGCTGTGCACATGTGGGACAGGCTGTGCACATGTGGGGCAGGTTGTATACATGTGGGGCAGGTTGTGTACATGTGGGACAGGCTGTGTACATGTGGGACAGGCTGTGTACATGTGGGTCAGGCTGTGCACATGTGGGACAGGCTGTGCACATGTGGGGCAGGTTGTGTACATGTGGGGCAGGTTGTGTACATGTGGGACAGGCTGTGCACATGTGGGACAGGTTGTGTACATGTGGGACAGGCTGTGCACATAGGGGGCAGGTTATGTACGTTTGAGGCAGGTTGTGTACATGTGGGGCAGGTTGTGTACATGTGGGGCAGGTTGTGCACATGTGGGGCAGGTTGTGTACGTGTGGGGCAGGTTGTGCACATACAGGGCAGGTTATGTACGTTTGGGGCAGGTTGTGTACATGTGGGGCAGGTTGTGTACATGTGGGGCAGGTTGTGTACATGTGGGGCAGGTTGTGCACATGTGGGGCAGGTTGTGTACGTGTGGGGCAGGTTGTGCACATGCGGGGCAGGTTATGTACGTTTGGGGCAGGTTGTGCACATACGAGGCAGGTTTAGTTTAGTTTTTGGTTTAGTTTTGGATAGCTCGTTTTATTTTAGTTTAAGTTAAGGTTTGGGTTTAGTTTTAGTTCACTCTTTGCGGGAACAATGTAAACAAAGACAGGTTTGGCACCAGATTACACTGTTACACTGTACAGTTACACTCTCCTGCACGAGGTCTAATGTTTGTTGTAAAATCCAGAGTTTTTAGTAATTTTGCCATAAATATGTTAAGCTTCAACTTAAATGGGAAAAGTTTTGAGAATTGTGATTTTCAAAGCAATATTTCCCAAGTGAAAGGGAGAAATATAATCTATGTTAGTTTTAGTGTAGCTGTATCTGATACTTATATCTACTGAGGAGAACTATTGTCACGTTTGTTCAAAAGTTATATTACAGATATAAAGTATTTTGTGGGGAAATATTCTCTATCTCGAATACGATGATGCGTTTGTTGTATTGATGTATTCTTTCTTTCAGGAGCGAGTGGGCCAGGAGCAGTTGGTCAGATCCGTGGAGGTTTATCAGGTGGCGCAGGACGAGGAACTGACCCTGGAGCACAACTACTCGTTAAGTCAAGGAGGAGACGGCGAGATGGGGGTCGTTCTGGAGGAGGCGCAACCCAACGAGAGCAGAGGAGACGAGGGCCCCGAAGGGGAGAAGAGAGAGACTGGGATGGAGGAGGAGAGGAGAGAGGAAGAGGAGGAAGAGGAGGAGGAGGAAGAGGAAGAGGGAGGAGAAGAAACGGCGGCAGAGGCAGAACTGACCAGCTCGTCTGAGAGTGAATGTGGTCAGTGTCATTTCAATGTTTGAGTTTAACGTCCTTCAGTTGGCCTAAAACTGTTGGCTACAGCAATGAATCAACTAATCGTGACTAGTCAACTACCGTATTTTCCAAACTATAAGTCGCACTTTTTTCCATAGTTTTGGCCGGGGTGAGATTTAGACTTATATGTGGGTGTAATCCCTCATTCGTCCAGGAGTGTTCCATTGTAGAAAAAGGTTCAGTTGTCGTCACCTGGACATCTAAACTGAGTCCAGATGACTACAACTGAACCTTTTTCTACATTTATACTTATATTTATACTTTTATACTTATATACTTCTACTCCGGAGCGACTTATATGTGATAGTGTTTGTTATTTTCACACTTGCAACTGCATTTCATACTCCATTGCGACTTATATAAGTGTTTTTCTTCTCCATTATGCATTTTTTGGCTGGTGCGACTTATACTCCAGTGCGACTTATAGTCCAGAAAATACGGTATAAAAATAATCCTGGACGTATTTTGATCATCTGGACTAAACAGACTCTAAAACACATGAAAAGAGTGTTTGCACATCTGTCGAGAAGCCTTCAGTCGCCCTCATTTGACTTTATTTGATTGAAAATGTATTTTTATTCAAACCAAGAATGTAAACAAAGCAACGCTGCCCATTATAACCCTGGACAACACGTGACTACATATTATGCTGCCTTTTTTCCTCTTATTTTTATCTCCTGCTCTCTCTGTGTGCGTTTTCTGTTTTAAATTGAATTAAAGTGGCAGATATTTGCGTTGAGTTTAATTGAGCAAGGACTCAAAGGTGTTTGTGTCATTGTGAGTAGTTAGTTTGGTTGTGGTGAGGAGACGGAGATTGTTGCTGATTGTTTGGCTGCTGCGGTTGAGGAGATCGAGTTGTAGCTGAAACGGCAGAATGGTGGAGGAAAGAGAGAACGCTTTTCCACATGAATGTTTCTCATTTATTATTGTTGTGTTTGTACTATAACCATGTACAGCATGTTTGTCTTGTAAATGTGTTTTATTGCCCTTTAACATCATGGCCAGGGGACTAGTACAGGACTATAGAGGGGACTACTGGCTGTTTTACTCATGTTTATTCATGTCTTTTATGAAATTGCAGTGTTCCCTTTCAAATAAACGCATCTAAGGCCGCAGTTATTTTATTACATGGTTTACGGCTCCGCCACACTTAGATTATTGATTTCTACAATATAAATAAAATAAATTATTGTAAAAATGTTTTTATAAAATACTGCCGACAACGCAAAATAATATTAAATGAAATATAAAAAGCGGCATTAAGTAAAAAAAGATAAGAGCACATGAAGCAATTTTACGCCAAAATCCTGCGGGAGTCATTTATTTTAGAAAGCATTGTTGTGACGGAGCGTCGCTGTCCAGTGCAAGGTCCCGGGAGAACATGTGAAGACGCGCGCGCCCGTTTCCTTATCTGCTGCGCCTTTATATCGCAAATAGGCAAGGCAAGGCAAGTTTATTTGTAGAGCACATTTCATACACAAGGCAATTCAAAGTGCTTCACACAGCAGGAAAAATGCATTAAAATCACAAAGAAATTACAAAAACAGAAATACGATAAAATTAACTAAATAAAAAAAGAATAATAAAAAAAACACCTAGCCACAAAGGGTAACGTGTATTCGGAGTCCAACTCCCTTTTAAATCAGTCCAACTGATTGTCTAAACTAATGAAATCACATAAAAGAGAAGAGTGCAAATAAAAATCCTTTCAGTCATTTGCGCAGCTAAACAAAACAGTTTTTAGCTTAGAATACACATTTTAAACCCGTTTACCACATTTTCTCCAGCGCGTTTTGCCGTGACTAAGACTGCACACTTAGAAGCGTCAGTTCTACCAATGTAAAACGCGCTAAATCTACTGTTATTGAACACTCACCTGCTGTTACACATCCCCCCCTCTCCTCGCGTGGTCCGTTTTTGGGTAACCCGGAAGAAAAAATCTTTTGGAATTGAAATTATGTTTATATTTCATGTTCAATATATTGAATTTAAAAATCCGTAAACCAAGTAATAAAATAACTGCGGCCTAATCTGATTTAATGAAAGGCGAGTTGGCTGGGATTGGCTGCCACGTGATGAAATTCTATAGTAACAAAAGGCAAACGCAGTCTTAATTCAAAAGGTTCATGATTGTTCCTGAAACCAACATGTAAAGCCACTTTGGAAAAAGAGAATTAAAGCCAGGTTTTCTTTATAAAGTTACAAATGGACTCCAATGTGTTGTTAAATACCCATTATCTCAGAAGAAATACTTGTGCTTGAATTTCATGCCTTTGTTCTTGTCGCGATTTTATCAATCGTGAGTGTTTTGTCTCATTCGTTCCACTGCAGAGTGAGATCAACATGATGAAGTTTTGTAGGTCAGGGCAGTTAAAAGCCTGTTATTATCCCCAATGGAAAGAGTTATTGTGGCTCGTAGCATTGTCAGTATATTGTCAGTTTCCTGCAGCAGTGTTAAAGCTCCAAAGTCGTACTCAGAATAAGAAGAGAAAACACATGCGATCATTATAAAAAGTGCATAACTTGCCTAAAGGTTATTATTGAACTGAAGCATCATAAGGTTTCTATTTTTATGAGTGCTGTTATGATCCTAAAATACAGTGCAAATGTGGTAGTTTGTTGTATTGTTATCAAATGTTTATCTTATAGAAGGGTTAAAAATTTGTTTTCGGGTTGTTTGAAGTGCTCGCCGTCGCCCCCTGCTGTCTCTGACGGAAAACCAGCCTTGCAACATTTGCCAAAGACAACTCTCCTGAGTCCTTTATATTTGGCAAGTGAGATGTTTTTGTTTGTGATTTTACTGTATTCAATCTGTAAAGAAAGAAAGAGGAAAAAGATTTGCGTCCGTTCTCTCACAGTGTATTTTCACAAGGGAACTGCAGGGGGAGCAGTATCGCCAAAGGTTCTGCATTCAGATTAAATAATAAAACACATCAACTCATACTACTTGTACGTATATTTATACTACTAGAGGTTGGGAGTGGCATGGGAGATGTATTAAACATGTATAATGTCCCAGTTGTTTTGGAGATGTGAAAATGTGATCAAAAATACATCAAAATGTCTAGTTAGTATAATCTCTTTAAACAAGGGCAATTGGGATATTTTGTGGTTATTTATGTTTTTTTGTGCTACACTCGAACCTCAATGAAGACATTTACAGTCACATTTTAGCACATTTTTTAAGTTTTTGTGAAAATATAGCCCACCCCTCACTACTTCCACTGTTTTCACAGCAGATTCTGGAATAAGTAGTTTTAGTTGAATTTAGGTTGCAGTCTTTAGTCTGTTTTATAAAGACAGCTTGCCTAATCGTCTGCCCGCACACAAACCGTCTCTGGTCCAGACATGACCTAAGACCTGGACGAGGAACTAAACCAGGACTCTGCATGAGCTCACGTTAAATAAACCAGGGCTGAGATCTAAACGTCTAAACAGATTATTGGGCAGCAAGTTAAGTAAAGTTGTGTTAGAACCAGGAAGAATGAGTGAGGATTTAATGAGCGCTGAAGGTCGCCGGGTTTCAGCGTCCAAACCCTGACAAGAACGTCTGAAAACCCCACGTGGCTCTATTTTCCACTGCATTTGTCTCACACACAAATGGAAACTGCACAGAGCGATATGAAGATTTGCCACTGAAATTCTGCACTTTCATTCGGATGATTCTAAAATCCATACATTTTACATGGAAACTAGCTCTGGCCAAAACTACAGATATTTCACCTGCTCTGGAAAGGCTGTAAAACTGGACGACTGGATCAGAATATTTCCAAAATCGCTGCTCTTATATTTACCGTGGGCTCTTAACACCTGGAGTAGGACTACACCTGTCATGATATTCACTATATCGATTTATCCATCATTATATGAAGGCTGGAACATAATTCTTTTATTTTTATTGTACAGTAAGATTTTATTTAACATAACTCATTATGGACTTTAAATGTTTTTTGTTTATGTTTGCTTAAATTAGACCTGGTTTATTCCTAGTTTAGACCTGGTTTAGTCCTAGTTTAGACCTGGTTTAGACCTGATTTAGTCCTAGTTCAGACCTGGTTTAGTCCTAGTTTAGACCTGGTTTAGTTCTAGTTTAGACCTGGTTTAGTCCTAGTTCAGTCCTAGTTTAGACCTGGTTTAGTCCTAGTTTAGTCCTAGTTTAGACCTGGTTTAGTCCTAGTTCAGTCCTAGTTTAGACCTGGTTTAGTCCTAGTTTAGTCCTAGTTTAGACCTGGTTTAGTCCTAGTTCAGTCCTAGTTTAGACCTGGTTTAGTCCTGGTTTAGTCCTAGTTCAGTCCTAGTTTAGACCTGGTTTAGTCCTGGTTTAGACCTGGTTTAGTCCTAGTTCAGACCTGGTTTAGGCCTGATTTAGACCTGGTTTAGTCCTAGTTTGGACCTGGTTTAGTCCTAGTTCAGACCTGGTTTAGGCCTGATTTAGACCTGGTTTAGTCCTAGTTTGGACCTGGTTTAGTCCTAGTTCAGACCTGGTTTTGGCCTGGTTTATACCTATTTTAGTCCTAGTTAAGTGCAGCCTGATTGAGATCCCAGTCTGTACTGGTTATCGTCTCTCAGAGGTGCTTTAGAGCTGGTTTAATCCTTGCTTAGTCTTGGTTTAGTTTAGAATAATACAGTGCTGGGCCACTGCAGTGCTCATGGAAAAAACAGCGACAAACTTTCACACAGTAAAGAAAATGTTTAGATCATAATAAAATGCATGCCATATTTGACTCTTTTGACGTTGCTATTATTATTATTTTATTACGTTCAATGGCAATAAACATATCATGCCAAGACCTGTTCAATTTTCAGAAGTATTTTCCTTGATGCTGTTATGGTCCATTTCTTATTTTCATACTACCGTAAATTGGTAAAAAATAAATAAATAAATAGAACCGCATATTTGTTTGCGTTTGGTTCCCCTGAGACATTCTGGGGCCACTTTGTATTTATGTATTCAGAAATGAGCAAAAATAGTGCACTGGCAACAAATACGGTCTCAAGGGCGTCTGGCCATTGCACAACATCCACTACGTTCACGTTTCACTGTAACGTTAATCAATCTGCCGTGGAAGTGGGGCAAATGCAGAGTGCTTTTGGTTTCCACTTTTCGCCGGGCGTCACCAAGTTTGTGGGTTTGATGCAGAGGAGTAAGAGTCTGTTTTATAAATCCAGATCTTTTTTTTTACCGCCTTTGTTGAAAACCCAACGGATTATAGTTATAGGAAAGTAAATGGTTTTGTTATTTAATCCATTGTTGGTACATTCTGTCCACTGCATTTGACCCAATGTCCTGGATTTTCTGAACCTGTTGGGTCCTGGGTAAAAGGTGCACTGCAAAGGTACTATCTAAGTTCAAATGACCCGAATCAAGAACATATTTCATTTAATTTGAGTAGATTTGACTCTATGTAATAAGACATTTTTTTGTTCCGGTCCAGTCCCGGTCCAGTCCCGGTCCAGTCCCGGTCCAGTCCCGGCCCAGTCCCGGTCCAGTCCCGGCCCAGTCCCGGTCCAGTCCCGGTCCAGTCCCGGCCCAGTCCCGGTCCAGTCCCGGCCCAGTCCCGGTCCAGTCCCGGTCCAGTCCCGGTCCAGTCCCGGCCCAGTCCCGGTCCAGTCCCGGCCCAGTCCATGGGAGTGGGATCTCTCCTTCACTGGCTTGATTCTTGTGAACGTTGATTAATCTCCTTCTTTCTTATTGACCAATGACTGTTTCATTGTTTCATTTTCTAAATTTCTGATGGTAAAATGAAACATTTTGGTCAGGTTTTTTGGGCATTATAAAAATAAATGAAATTGAATTAAAACGACCTTTTGCTCTAGCTACTCCTCATTTAACAACTATTTCTGCTACTGCTGCAGTCATTACTGCTAGTTTATACGTGGATGTTTCTTATCTCTATTATATTTTAGCTGCATGTTATACATTAAAAATATCCCCTGCTCTCTGATTTTCTGCCCTCTTGTGTCCTGGAAACTCTGCGTTGGTAGTATCGCTAGCATGGCTCGTGTCTGTGGCGCTCATTCAGGCCGAGGTAACGGAGAGGCCTCTGGATCCAAGTCACACACGTCAGGGTAAAGTTTCCTCTGTGTTAAGACTGAGGCAACGAGAGCGTGACTGGAGAGAAAAGATACAGTCAGCATCCGAGAGGCGCTAACTCTGGGAAGAAATCCATGAGTATAATGTAGAAACACTGCTGTGTCAGCCTCTGTTCAACCAGGGCAAACGCAGACTTTAGTAAATTATAAAAAAAAAAATATATATATATATATATATATATATATATATTTATATATACATATACATATACACATACACATACACATACACATACACATACACATACACATACACATACACACACACACACACATACTACAGACATGAAGACACGGAGAAGAATAAAGTGGCCCAAAATATGAAGATCATTTGTTCCATCAGATTTGGGATTTTAAATGCTGACATTTCTCACTTATAATAGTTTAACCCTGAAAAAACATGTTTGAATTATTTATATTTGAATTTAAGTAAGTAATTTTGCAGTGTACATTTTTACCCATCCATCCCTTCACCCTGTGGCCCATAGGCCCATAAAAATGTGTGAAAATTGAGGTTGTAATAATGGCAACAAATATAACCGCAGGCATAAGTGACAGTATGTGTGTACATTAATGCACAATATTGTACAATAAGGGCCTTTTGAAAAGCGCGGGCGTCGGCCACAGCTGATGCACAGCATGTGCTTCTGCTTTCACCACACGCCTCCACGTGAACAACAGATGAAGCTGACCTGTGCTTTGTTTATGTTAAACACGGTGCTGTTAGTGCAGAACGCTCCCTCGTGCACGCTTACGTCTGCTCTGCATTTCATGAAGAGCTTCATTTAAAGCCAAGACAAACCTCCTGTTTACTCCAGACTCCAGCCCAGGCTGATGGCAGAACCCGGAGAATCAGAGGGTTTGGAAACATGAAAGAGTTCATCATTAGTTCATCACAGTCAGAAACATAAACCTATTCGAATTTTGAAGCTGATATTCTGACATAATGAATACAGGTCTTTCCAAAAGGAAAGTTCACACTGGAGCAAAAGCAAATCCAGCATTTGAGCGTCAGACGCGGCGCATCACAGATTACACTGTTAGATGTAACAGCAACATGTGGGCAGTTCAGCAGAGTCGGCTTTAAATTGCCGTTTGGACACATGTAAATGCAGAACAGACAGAGTGGATTTTATGCTAAATGTAAGTCTCTTTATCAAGTGTTAACAGGTTCAAATGCAATAACCTACAGACAATAGTTTTCAGGATAAAGCTGCTGCTGATGTTCTGTCCCAGGACAGTGTGAGGACAGGTTCATCTGGGCTGAGCTGAACCTGCTCCATTCTAAAAGAAAGTCTATTAAGACTATTTATCGTCCCTAATTCAGAGGCTGGTCTCTGATTATAAATCCCTGTGTTATATTACATTCTTTGAAGCAAACACCTAAACTATTACATTAGCTCACTATAATAAAGCTGCAGAGGAACTGTAGACTCAATTTCTTTGTGTGTTTGTAGCCGAAAATACCACTAGAATCTTGTCCCTCCTGTGTTACTGATTGCACAGCCTGTCCTCAGAGTACTGTGTGTTTTAGCTTCATTGGCTCACTTTTGTCTCTAGTTTGAACTTTATGATAGTGTGAAATGTGTATTAATTGTATTCTAACTAATGGCAACAAATCCTCTAAAAGGCTCAAGATTACATCAAATAATATCTAATATTCAAACTCACCAAAGGGGCGGAGCCTAAACCCGCATTAGTCTTGTATGTGGCATGAATGACTTCACTCTGAGAGATTAAAGCTGTTGTTTCAAAAAGGCACATTTATCTTTAATGGCTGAGGCTCTTAAACATTATGTATAAAACACTTCTAATGCTGCAACATTACGTTATTGTTTCATACTGTCGACACTCAATCAGGACATCTGCAACAGTCTTAGCCTCAGATGTTTGGTTCTAGTTCTGCTTCACATGGGCCAAACGCCGCAGACAATGTCAGTGTCTGGGCTTTGTGCTTTTGTAACCGTGTTACATAAGAACTAATCCTCTGACGGGGCCAATGGAGCATCTCTGTATCTGCTGTAACTTAACGCTGCCTCTGCTGCTGATGGAACTCTGCATTATTTATTATCATGCTATTATTTATGATTATGCACACCGCAGTCTAATCTCACACTGGGATTTTAATGTTTGCTGCTTCAGACTTTGCACATTGAGCACACACCATTGCTCCATAATTAAGTGTATTGGCCTTGAAGGTGACATTATTATGCTTTTTTCAGGTAGTAACATTAAATTATAACATATTTTACATTTTACATTTTGTTCATTGCAAACTACAATATTGCAATAAAGCAACATAGTGAAAAAAAACAGGTCCATTGACTTCCTGATCAAAACTGCAGAACTGATAAGCTCCGCCTCTTCATACTGATAAGCTCCGCCTCTTCATACTGATAAGCTCCACCTCCCGCCTCTTCATACTGATAATCTCCGCCTCTTCATACTGATAAGCTCCGCCTCTTCATACTGATAATCTCCGCCTCTTCATACTGATAAGCTCCGCCTCTTCATACTGATAATCTCCGCCTCTTCATACTGATAAGCTCCGCCTCTTCATACTGATAAGTTCCGCCTCTTCATACTGATAAGCTCCGCCTCTTCATACTGATAAGCCCCGCCTCTTCATACTGATAAGCTCCGCCTCTTCATACTGATAAGCCCCGCCTCTTCATACTGATAAGTTCCGCCTCTTCATACTGATAAGCTCCGCCTCTTCATACTGATACGCCCCGCCTCTTCATACTGATAAGCTCCGCCTCTTCATACTGATAAGCTCCACCTCCCGCCTCTTCATACTGATAATCTCCGCCTCTTCATACTGATAAGCTCCGCCTCTTCATACTGATAATCTCCGCCTCTTCATACTGATAAGCTCCGCCTCTTCATACTGATAATCTCCGCCTCTTCATACTGATAAGTTCCGCCTCTTCATACTGATAAGCTCCACCTCTTCATACTGATAAGCTCCGCCTCTTCATACTGATAAGCCCCGCCTCTTCATACTGATAAGCTCCGCCTCTTCATACTGATAAGCCCCGCCTCTTCATACTGATAAGTTCCGCCTCTTCATACTGATAAGCCCCGCCTCTTCATACTGATAAGTTCCGCCTCTTCATACTGATAAGCCCCGCCTCTTCATACTGATAAGTTCCGCCTCTTCATACTGATAAGTTCCGCCTCTTCATACTGATAAGTTCCGCCTCTTCATACTGATAAGCTCCGCCTCTTCATACTGATAAGCCCCGCCTCTTCATACTGATAAGTTCCGCCTCTTCATACTGATAAGCCCCGCCTCTTCATACTGATAAGTTCCGCCTCTTCATACTGATAAGTTCCGCCTCTTCATACTGATAAGCTCCGCCTCTCCATAGTAAAGCAATGGACTGTCATTTACATGTATTTATAGTTAAATAGTGACCACATGACATCTTAGAACGCTACATGTGTCACTCTAAGTAATTTTTAAAAATAATTAAAACTATGTACAGGGATGTGGGCGGAGATAGGGGGTAGGTGAAAACAGGACAGTTGCAGGACAAAACAGGATTAACTCAAACATGTAGGAATCAATGAAAATATAACTTTGAGTAAACTAATGATGAGAAAACACTGTTGTAGCGAGGTTAAAAGCTCATAATGTTGATTTTGTATAACTACATTATGCAAAACTGACTTTTAAACCACGTTATAACACTGTTTCTTCATCAAAACAAGGTCGTATTTAGCCTAATTTACGCTGGTTTGACTCCTGTTTTGTACGTCCTCTATCTGTGAGCCTCAAAAAACAAGTCAGTTTCAAATGTCCCAGATTTGTGACATCATAGGTGGAGCTTTGAGGTTTCCTGTGCAGTTTTTAAGTCCACAAACCATCACTAGACTCGTTGATCAGTTCATCCAAAGTGAGTGAATGTTTAAACTGAGAAAAACTTTTTTTAAATCTTAAATTCTGCGGCTGACATTTTAAACATGTTTTTTCAGGGTTAGAATATGTGAGATGTATGTGATACGTGTGAATCTTACATATTACATACTACATACTGAAAATGGTATGAAAATAGATGCATTTTAGTCACTCTCACAGCCTAAAGACAGTGCATCTCCCAAATCTCATCAGACATTTTGTGGAGTCAGTTGCACATTAGGTGACACCTCCTCCTCCTCTCGTCCCATCTGTGCTGCTCAGCTGAGAAAAGGCATGATTTCTGCAATCATGAAGTTTCACGAGTAAATCCTCACTGGCTCGCACCACGTTTAGTGCCTTTGTGTCTAAACTTCCACAAACTGAAACTATCTTTTTTATGGTTTGGTGAGGCTTTTGTTGCAAAGTGACTCTTGACGACGTCAGCGAAATTGTATCCATTTCTATCAATGAAATCAGTCAAACTTGATTTAGCCGTGTAAGTGCTTTTCTTACAAAATCACCAGGAACAAGACAAAAAGACGACTTCAAAATGCACAATCCTTTCTTTGAAAAAACGCGTCACAAATTCCACATTTTTGAGCTACTTATAAGCACTTGCATGATTATTTTTCAGCTTTGAATGCGTCTGGCAGTGGAAGAAGTAGGAGCTAAAAATATACTCACGTAAAAGTGTAAGGAGCACTTTAAAAATCTGAAGTAAAAGTATTTCACATAGATTTTGAGAACAGGCAATTTTGGTTAATAATTGCGCAGATCTTTGGTCAACAGGTTCTTTCAAATACATTTCAGAATTTTTCCAGTGACTTTTATGCATGTTTTTTGTTTGCTCAAACCTTGGACTTGAACAAAATGCTGAAATTTAAACATGATTAAAATAAATCCTTCCATCTGAAAAGTACTTTCTACTTACAGTACAGATTCATGCTCTCAGATCAATGTCTCAGTATGTGCACAGATATTTACACAAAAATGACAGATGGTCAGAAATAGTGCAGAAAGTGAACAGTGCATGAAGAGTGTTGGTTGGGTAATTGTTGTAGTGAAGTAAAAGTAAAAAGTGTCCACTGTAAACATGATTTAGCTCAAGTTTTTGTACTTGGCGTCCATTTAAGGCAGTGTTGAGTGTTGCTTTGCACCTGCCCTGAGCCTTTTGAATTGCTCCATTGGGAATAAAGTGTTAGTAAAGAGGTAGAAAAATAATGAAATGGTGTAAATTAAATCCATTAAAAGAGTACATTTCAAAAAACACAAGAAATGCATCATGTTGCAGCTCTTATGTTAAAAGTCTGACCCTCCTGGCTCAGGCTCCTTGATGAAAAATGAAAATCTATCACCCGCATAAAGTATTTGAGCGAGCTATCCATTATTTTTATTACATCTTTGTTGGACTGTTGTAGCTCTTTTTATGTCGGCCTGGATCAAAACTCTCTCTGAAAACTGCAGGTGTCCAGAATGCTGCAGCCCGTACTGACAGGCACAAGGAAACCTCACTCCAGGTTCATGTCCAGAGGAGATGGAGCCTCCAGGTTCATGTCCAGAGGAGATGGAGCCTCCAGGTTCATGTCCAGAGGAGATGGAGCCTCCAGGTTCATGTCCAGAGGAGATGGAGCCTCCAGGTTCATGTCCAGAGGAGATGGAGCCTCCAGGTTCATGTCCAGAGGAGATGGAGCCTCCAGGATCATGTCCAGAGGAGATGGAGCCTCCAGGTTCATGCCCAGAGGAGATGGAGCCTCCAGGTTCATGTCCAGAGGAGATGGAGCCTCCAGGTTCATGCCCAGAGGAGATGGAGCCTCCAGGTTCATGTCCAGAGGAGATGGAGCCTCCAGGTTCATGTCCAGAGGAGATGGAGCCTCCAGGATCATGCCCAGAGGAGATGGAGCCTCCAGGATCATGTCCAGAGGAGATGGAGCCTCCAGGATCATGCCCAGAGGAGATGGAGCCTCCAGGATCATGTCCAGAGGAGATGGAGCCTCCAGGATCATGTCCAGAGGAGATGGAGCCTCCAGGCTCGTGTCCAGAGGAGATGGAGCATCCAGGCTCGTGTCCAGAGGAGATGGCGCCTCCAGGCTCGTGTCCAGAGGAGATGGAGCCTCCAGGATCGTGTCCAGAGGAGATGGAGCCTTTTTAACTGGATCAGCCCCTTCATGTCTGCTCCGCTCAGTGTGTGGAGGAGTTTAAGACTAAACTCAAAGCACACATCTTTGCTTTGGCCTTTAACTAAGTGTAAACCTGATCATCTTGAATTGTCGTTATTGTTTTTTCTTGTATCATATTGAATTTATTTAATATTCGCAGTCTGTACAGCATTTTGGTTGTTTTGAATGTGCTGAAAAACACAATTACTTCTTCATTTGAATGTCCACCATGTTTCACAAGTAAGACAAATTATAAAGCATATTAGCGCGAAATGGAGTGGGAAGAAGGAGAACTTATAAACTCCCACTCCATTAACATCACTTTGCATTTGAGAGGTTACAGTGGTTTGACAAAGTATCTTTGTACTTTGATTGCACTGATCTAGAAGAGAACAGAATGGCTTATGTACTTTCAGAAGGTTTATTGAGTATCTTTATTGGCAATGAATGATTTGTTTTGCTGTAGAACCAAACTAAATAATGTGTGCCATGACACAAAAAAAATGTCGAAAAACAACCTGAATATTGATTGGTATTTTTATTTGTTTGAATTAGGAAAAGGAACAAAAAGTAATTAATCTGGATCAAAAACTCTTTGTTTTGCTCCTCATCTTGACTCTGGTGATGTATTTTTCTTGCAGAGGTGGAGACGGAGCCAGCGCGTCCGACCGGAGAGCGACCCTCAAAGCGCCGCTGTTTCTGGGAGTACAGGCGATCGCGGGACGCTTCCTCCAAAAAGAAGCCGGGGTCCGAGGGCCACTGGTCCCTGTCCTGGAGCTCCAGCACTCTGCCCAGCACATTGTACCGGCGCGAGGGTAAGAACCAACGCCCTGGTGAAGCTTCTGAGAGCACACGGCATCAGAAGAGTTAGGGAGATGAAGAGGAGGAGATGGAGAGGAGGGTGTTGGGGCTGCTGCGGCAGAGGAGAGGGGCAGCATTACACCTTTCCAAAACTCTGTCCTTTTTGCTTTCCTCTTTTTTTTTTAGCTTTTGTGGTCCTCTTCGCATCCTCTTTGCTTTCCTCTTTGTGATCTTCTTTGCTTTCCTCTTCGCTTTCCTCTTTGTTGTCCTCTTTGCTTTCCTCTTTACTTTCCTCTTTATGGTCCTCTTTGCTTTCCTCTTTGCTTTCCTCTTCGCTTTCCTCTTTGCTTTCCTCTTTGTGGTCCTCTTCGCTTTCCTCTTTACTTTCCTCTTTGTGGTCCTCTTTGCTTTCCTCTTCGCTTTCCTCTTTGTGGTCCTCTTTGCTTTCCTCTTTACTTTCCTCTTTGCTTTCCTCTTTGTGGTCCTCTTTGCTTTCCTCTTTGTGGTCCTCTTTGCTTTCCTCTTTACTTTCCTCTTTATGGTCCTCTTTGCTTTCCTCTTTGTGGTCCTCTTCGCTTTCCTCTTTGCTTTCCTCTTTGTGGTCCTCTTCGCTTTCCTCTTTGCTTTCCTCTTTATTGTCCTCTTTGCTTTCCTCTTTGTGGTCCTCTTCGCTTTCCTCTTTGCTTTCCTCTTTGTGGTCCTCTTCGCTTTCCTCTTTACTTTCCTCTTTATGGTCCTCTTTGCTTTCCTCTTTGTGGTCCTCTTCGCTTTCCTCTTTGCTTTCCTCTTTGTGGTCCTCTTCGCTTTCCTCTTTGCTTTCCTCTTTATTGTCCTCTTTGCTTTCCTCTTTGTGGTCCTCTTCGCTTTCCTCTTTGCTTTCCTCTTTGTGGTCCTCTTCGCTTTCCTCTTTACTTTCCTCTTTATTGTCCTCTTTGCTTTCCTCTTTGTGGTCCTCTTCGCTTTCCTCTTTGCTTTCCTCTTTGTGGTCCTCTTCGCTTTCCTCTTTGCTTTCCTCTTTGTGGTCCTCTTCGCTTTCCTCTTTACTTTCCTCTTTGTGGTCCTCTTTGCTTTCCTCTTCGCTTTCCTCTTTGTGGTCCTCTTTGCTTTCCTCTTTACTTTCCTCTTTGCTTTCCTCTTTGTGGTCCTCTTTGCTTTCCTCTTTGTGGTCCTCTTTGCTTTCCTCTTTACTTTCCTCTTTGCTTTCCTCTTTGTGGTCCTCTTTGCTTTCCTCTTTGCTTTCCTCTTTGTTTTCCTCTTTGCTTTCCTCTTTGTGGTCCTCTTTGCTTTCCTCTTTGCTTTCCTCTTTGCTTTCCTCTTTGCTTTCCTCTTTGTGGTCCTCTTTGCTTTCCTCTTTGCTTTCCTCTTTGTGGTCCTCTTTGCTTTCCTCTTTGCTTTCCTCTTTGTTTTCCTCTTTGCTTTCCTCTTTGTGGTCCTCTTTGCTTTCCTCTTTGCTTTCCTCTTTGTGGTCCTCTTTGCTTTCCTCTTTGTGGTCCTCTTTGCTTTCCTCTTTGTTGTCCTCTTTGCTTTCCTCTTTGCTTTCCTCTTTGTGGTCCTCTTTGCTTTCCTCTTTGCTTTCCTCTTTGTTTTCCTCTTTGCTTTCCTCTTTGTGGTCCTCTTTGCTTTCCTCTTTGCTTTCCTCTTTGCTTTCCTCTTTGCTTTCCTCTTTGTGGTCCTCTTTGCTTTCCTCTTTGTGGTCCTCTTTGCTTTCCTCTTTGTTGTCCTCTTTGCTTTCCTCTTTGCTTTCCTCTTTGTTGTCCTCTTTGCTTTCCTCTTTGGCACAGAATGAAAAGCACTGGTATTTCCTTGATTAAAAGTACAAAGAGAATGAATTCAAAACTACCTCAGGTGAGAGTAACTGTCCAGACGTTTCACCTGATCATAACATTTTAAGTCATTTGAAGGACAAAACAATCAATAAAACTATAACATATTTCTTAAAAGGAGAGAAAACCCATAATAGTGTAGTTGTATATTGTGGACATAAAGCTTTCCTCACTCACAGTGGGAAGAGGAACCAACACTTTAGTTCAAGTACCGTTTTATTGACTTCTTTATTCACCAGAACGAGGGATCGAGACCTGTTTTCAAGGTGACATTGGATTTACATAATATCGTCTGATTATCATTATTGAGATACTCCAAAAATATTGACATTTTAATTTTTTGTCAAGGAATAATGTTAATAATACTGTTAATAATCCCTAATGTCTCTATGGATTGTACAGTGAGACTTTTTGAATACAAATGATGGCAAATGATGGAGACGGAAGGCTTCTAGATGGAGAATATTTGGAGTGTATTATTTATGTCACGCGTACTCCGTGTACTTCCAGTCGTTTTAAAAGGCCTCGCAACACTCTTCAGACACATTTCCTTTGGTCGCAGTACAATGTGTCTGGTGTGATCAGAAGGGCATCAGCCTCACTGACGACCCTGATTCCAGCACGAAAAATATGCAAAAAGCGAAAAAAAACCACTTCCCGCCCACTCCCGCCTCAAACGCACAGCTATAAGGCTAATTGCAGGGTCTCCCCGTCCCCCGGCTCCAGATTAAATCAGCGGTAATTGTGTATAATTTGACGTGAGAGCCGTCCACTCGGCAGCAGTGGCGGTGATCGTGTCCCTCTCAGAGTGACGGCAGATGTCTGTTCCCCAGATCTGCCCCATGTGACAGACATCAGACCCTCAGGCGCCTGCCCTACATTCAGCTATACATCAAACCTCAATCTACACCCAGACTCGCACACTGTCTCTGCTGCAGCCTCCAGACAAAGGGAGCCGTGCCCTATATAAGCGGCGAGAAGTGGATTAGACGTTTGTGCAGTTTGTGAGCTCCGTATTTCTGACACCGATGCACTTAAGTCGTTGGTTAAATTGGGTCCATTGTCATTTTGGGCTTCGCTTGAAGAATGAAATGCTAACAATTGATTTGCTGTAAAGAAGAGAGAAAATGTAATACTTAAAGGGGGGGAAAATGACCACAATCGAGCAATTATCCGCGGCGCTCTTTGTGCTCGTGGTGTCGGTGTGACTCCGAGCTGCTCTCTGATATTATGACCATAAAACATGATCGCTGCTCAAATAGCCAATAAAGCGGAGGCAGAATTACAGACACGGCGGCGCAGGATATAAACACGGGAAATGGCTAAAAGTACAATTATGGCTTCATTTCTCACCTCTCGTGAAGCTATGAAGTTAAACTGTTGCTTTATTTCTTCTCAAAAATGTATGACACCTGGTCCACAAAACATGGCTATTAATCCAGTTTGAAGCATTCTTTGATCATTAAAGTGAGTAAAAGGCAAAAGTAGACGCTCACGTGTTCAGACGCTGCTGCAGATTAGCTTCAGTTGACGCGACACAACTTCAAGTGTCGTCCATCGCCAGCTTTCTGCGTGAAACATGTTGCTGATCCATGTTTAGAGGTTCAATGCTCTGATCATTTTGAACATCTTGTCGTCTGGAAGCGAGTGTCTTTACTCTGGATGGGAAACGGCTGATGCTAATGTGCGCTAGCTTTGTGTAACATATTTTATTTGACATTAATTTCTATTGAATGTATATTTGACATTGATTTGAGGGTTTGATTATAGTGTGTTGCACTTATTTTATTTTGGGTACATTTATTTATTCTGTATTATTGTTTCAGTACAACCCTTTTTGTGGACGCACAGGAAGTCAGAGTTGAGTTGAGAGCGCGTGAAATAAAGAGACGCTGCTCAAACACTGTCCAGCCGTGTTGGTCTATTTTAGCATACATTATAAACTCAACTGTAACCCGCTATACCCACTGCCTCCGAGACCGATGAGAATCAAGAAATAAGGGCTACATTTGTTAGCACACAGCATTGGCTCTGAAGTTGTAGCACTGGGAGGATCAGAAGATTCTCAAAAATCCTATATTGTGTAACAAAACACATGCCGACACAGATGTGTCGGCATTTACCGACAGCCCTAAACAAATCTGACTGTTAAATGAGACGTCTTTTGAATGCATATTGTCCTCCTCTGTGTCTGGTACAAGTCACTCTTGGTTGAAATGCTGTAAACGTCTTGTCCTTTGTGTCCCAGGTAAGAAAGGCCGTCGTAAAGCTCGCAAGACGGACGCCAGTGACCTGACGCCGAACCCCCAGAAGCTGCACAACATCGGGGAGCAGCTCCAGAAACTGAACGCCGCCATCGACGGGATGGGCCCCGTCAACAACCTGCCGGCGGTGGCCCGGGCGCGTTCCAGGAAGGAGAAGAACAAGCTTGCGTCCAGGTAAGGCAGTCTTTTCAAAGAGGCCCGGCTCGCTTCTGACTCCAGGTCCACTTTAGCGAAGGAGGAGCTACACAGCAGAGCGAGCTGATTGGACAAGAGAGAACCTAGATAAAAACGAGATGGCAAAAAGCAGATAAACATCATATATTTCAATAGAATACATGCGTTCGCGGTGACGTCGTACAGCTGGGACTTCCCCAGAGCGGCCATTTTAAAAGGGGCACGCGATATATAAAAACCAACACGACTGCATCCTTTTCTACGACATAATGAGCTACGAATACTTTGATTCTTTAGACGATAACGGCAAACTAAGGTACACGACAAAGCTCTCACTCCTTGGTCAGTCAACAGAGCGATGTCCTGACAGATTAAGCAGGTTTTTGGCATTTTGGCCTCATATTTCCTGGATATTGTATGTAGGAGAGGTGTTGTTGTGCCCCTTTCAAAATGGCGGACTCGGTTGCCACTGCACAAGTTCCCGGATGTGCGAATGCATGTATATAATCATTTCTGCCCAAAACCTTGCCTTGGATCTTTTGATAAACGTCTGTATTTCCAGTGATGATGAACATATATATTGAGGCCGTAAAGCTTAGCAACGCACAGCTAGCGCACGTTAGCACCTGCTGTGTCTCGTTTATCGACGCACGTCACACGCCTCGAGGCCGGAGATATGATATTTCCAGTGCACAATGCGTCTAACTTAATCCAAAGCTAACGCGTTCCATAAACAGATGTTAAAATGCTGTGTCGAGGCGCCGAGGAGAGAAATGAGTGCAGAAAAGCCTGAGCATGAAGCCGAAGTCCTTTCTTTTTGACTCTAGCTTTAGCCACGTCTCACAGTGACACAAACTTGAAATGACAATCAGACTGAGTCGTTATTAAAAGTATAAGCGTAATTCAGATATGGTTTGGATTGTGTTAATGAAGAAAAGGTGTGTTGTGTTGGGGTGACGTCAGCTGCTCTGGAACATGGAAACTCTGATCCCTGTGTTTTCCGTCTTTGTTCTTCCCATAAAGTACTAAACCATTAGTAGTGATAATAATGGGGGCAATAGTGGGCTTAATTGCTGGGGTGCCAGAAACAGTTGTTGTGTCTTTGGCCAAGACGCTTAACAATGCTATTATTTCTATTAAAATCTCACTAGAAGAGCTTCTGACATAAAACTCGCTATTATCTTTACTAAATCTCAAGACTCATCTCACACAAAGTTTACTCCCCTCCAATGGTTCACGAACATAAACTTGATCCTCATTTTTCTGTTTGCAAAATATACTGGAGTTTACATAAGACGTACACACTGCCTTCCGTTGGGATTCTGGCCTTGTTTTTTAAAAAAGCTTTGGAGGAGTCGTATGTTTAAAATATGCACAGACTTGTCACGCTTGTCAGGTTGTTTATCTACAGTAAACGTGGACGTTGATTTGTTCCCAAGGGAACGAGACCGCGCTGAATGTATGCAGGAAAACATACATTTTACCGGATTGCAAAACAGGGACTGAATCAAAACGCAGCGAAAAATGTGCCATAAATAATATCCACAGACGATCTTGATTGTTGAGGCTTTAGGCTTTTTATGTGGCACTTTTACTGCTGGTACTTTTTTGCCTTAAGATAAACTGTAATAAACTGTAACATCAATGAAATAGTGGCGGTAACTTTACTATCATTTAAAACTATACTCAATCTATTGTTTAAAACTGACTTTAAAAGACCTTTTGTGAATGGTTTTAAATGATGTTGAGCTTCATCAGCACCTTTATTATCCGTCTATTATCCGTCTATTATCGGTCTATTATCCGTCTATTATCAGTCTGTTTTCTAACCCTTGACCTAAAAAAATATGCATTTTTATAATTGTTTTTTTAATTTTACAATATTCCTTATATAGAGGTTGGAGATACTGTATCTATTGTTTTGGAGATGTGCAATTTTTGAGTGTATCGTCTTAAAAAACGTGTGTCACCGTTGAAGAAAATAAAATTGCTGTCTGAGCAATCTTCTCGTCTTGATGATGAGTGAAACGTGCGTGAATTGGGACTCATTTGATGGACAAAACGTGCCGTAATTTTAGTTTTTGTTTTATTTATTGTCTCTCTTGATTTATATCCGCTCGCTCCCTGTGTCGTGTTCTTTGGTTTGTCTTTTACAGGCTGCGAAATAGACAGGGGCCCGGGGCCCGCAAGCAGTTGAATCTCCTGCGGGCCCACGGTTTGAAATAGGAGGGGCCCCTTCCGTGCCCCTCCTCGAAAAAAATCAAGATTTAACTAGTAATTTGTCCATATTCGGGGCATTTTCATCGCTTAAGTTTCTTTTTGACAGACATGCCCACTTTGCACGTCTTCTCGCTTCTCATTGGCCGAGCGGTCTCCGTGATGTAATATTGATGAAAGCGGGCATCTGATTGGCCGCTGCGTTGGTGTTGCGTTCACGTGTCCTCGGAAATGCCCGGTCTAATTTTCGGGGCAATGTATATATGTTAGTAGTTTATTTTGTAGGACGTGATTTCATATATTCCACAAGATCTCCTTGTGTCAAATGCTGTAAACAGTATTTATTTTGTATCTAAGAAATATTATTATATTAAATTAAACAGTTTTAAAGATCATGATCTCTGGTTTATATGATTCAGTATTTGTGCTCTTCATATCAAATAACATAAAAGTACTTTAAATTGTTTTACATGCTAATAACCAGGTTTAAAACGACACATTTATCTTGTTCTTTTAGCTCTGCGATGCCGCGCACGCTTGTGGGCCCCTGAAATTGCTTGGGGGCCCCTAACTTTGAAAATCTATTTCTCAGCCTGTTTTATGTGTTTGAATTTTAAAAAATAATTGAAAAAAGTGCAATTGGGATGAAAACATGCACAAATCACTCCAGATACAACTTTGAGTGTTTTAACGTGATGGACAAACAAGTATATTATGGTTAAAAGTTCCTAAAGTCTATTTTAAAGGAGACTGCTATGTCAAAAAAGAATATAATGTGATATTTCTGAACTTTCTGAGCAAATGTTACAGTTCTATTTTGTTTTATAAGACGCTTCAACCTAAACAAAAACACATTTACAGGCGCGTTTTAGCACATTTCATTGCAATTACATCAGATAAGATCATTCCCAAAAATATTGAGATTTGTCATTATCGCCCACCTTTTTCCCTTAGTATTGAGTTTGAAATTTAGTACAGTGACAACACTATTATAGAGTATAAAGCTGTATTTCTGCTGCATTTTGTTGCATCCTTGGATAAGATCCACATTGACTGTATAAATGTGTGCATCGGATTGCTTTTTTATGCTCTTAGCGACGAGTTTGACGAGTGAGGAGTGAATGAATAATGCACCGCGTGATAAATAGTGTGTCAGACCGTGAGGGTATAAGACTAACATGTGTTTATTATTAATGCAAAAGACCGTTCCGCTTTGACGCTGATATTTATCAGCATTTTCAGACCCTTTTCAGTCCATAAAAGTTTAAAGTTTTATGTGAAATCCATAATGTTATTCTTTGTCATTTGCTTTTTCTGAGTTGTATTTGTAGTTACGGTAAAGGCAATAAACCGATAAACCGAGACCGATAAAATAAAAAAATGGCTGTGTATAACTACTATATTTCAATTTAAATGTATTAAAATAAGCCAGTTTTCCCCTCACTTCTGCTGCTGAAGCTTGGCTGAAGTCAGTGTTTTTAGTGGCCTCTACAGGCCGCTGAGCAGTACTGCAGGAAGCTTGGTTCTTCTTCTCCTGCAGCTGCTCAGTCTGTGGCCGTGTTCAGAGGTTCATGCTCCGCTCTCTAACATGAGCTTTTAGAACCAGAGCAAACAGCAGCTTCTTCTAGAGCTCTGCACATGCTCTGAGGACCACACAGCCTCAAACACATGGATCTGAGCTCAAACCTGCTGAATAAAGAGTTGTGTTTTCATATTTTGCATTGGTTAAACAGCGCCATGTGACTCCTGACTGACATAAACAGTTATTGCTGCAGCGATCCATCTCAGGAATGCTCTGGATTTTCTAAAATGGACATTAAAATTGATGACAGAGCAAAGGTGAAGAAGTTGGACATGTTTCCCAAGGATTTAGTCCGAGGAAAACCTGTGTCATTTAGCTCATTTACAAGAGGCAGACGTGATAAGGAGGAAGAGGAGGAGAGTGGAGGAAGAGGTGGAGAGGGAGGAAGAGGAGGAGAGGGGAGGAAGAGGTGGAGAGGGGAGGAAGAGGTGGAGAGGGAGGAAGAGGAGGAGAGGGGAGGAAGAGGTGGAGAGGGAGGAAGAGGAGGAGAGGGGAGGAAGAGGTGGAGAGGGGAGGAAGAGGTGGAGAGGGAGGAAGAGGAGGAGAGGGGAGGAAGAGGTGGAGAGGGGAGGAAGAGGAGGAGAGGGGAGGAAGAGGTGGAGAGGGGAGGAAGAGGTGGAGAGGGGAGGAAGAGGAGGAGAGGGGAGGTGGAGAGGGAGGAAGAGGAGGAGAGGGGAGGAAGAGGAGGAGAGGGAGGAAGAGGAGGAGAGGGGAGGTGGAGAGGAAGGAAGAGGAGGAGAGGGGTGGAAGAGGTGGAGAGGGGAGGAAGAGGAGGAGAGGGGAGGTGGAGAGGGAGGAAGAGGAGGAGAGGGGAGGTGGAGAGGAAGGAAGAGGAGGAGAGGGGTGGAAGAGGTGGAGAGGGGAGGAAGAGGAGGAGAGGGGAGGTGGAGAGGGAGGAAGAGGAGGAGAGGGGTGGAAGAGGAGGAGAGGGGAGGTGGAGAGGGAGGAAGAGGAGGAGAGGGGAGGAAGAGGAGGAGAGGGAGGAAGAGGAGGAGAGGGGAGGTGGAGAGGAAGGAAGAGGAGGAGAGGGGTGGAAGAGGTGGAGAGGGGAGGAAGAGGAGGAGAGGGGAGGTGGAGAGGGAGGAAGAGGAGGAGAGGGGTGGAAGAGGTGGAGAGGGGAGGAAGAGGAGGAGAGGGGAGGTGGAGAGGGAGGAAGAGGAGGAGAGGGGTGGAAGAGGAGGAGAGGGGAGGTGGAGAGGGAGGAAGAGGAGGAGAGGGGAGGAAGAGGTTCTTGCTGTTGCTGGTTTTTTTGCACGGCTCTTTCTGTAATGACAAAAACAGACACTGTTTCCAGTGTCTCATTTGCCGCCGGGCTCCATGTCTGTGCTGTAGTAAATGCGGGAGCGCCTCCTAAATCGGTCTTATAATTCAAACATGTTTGAATTACTGCGACTGGAGTCTGTCCGGGGGTGCACCGATATATCGGCACAGAATCGGTATCGGCCGATATTCACATCATTTAGTAATGTCGGCTTCGGTCCAAAATCACATATTGATACTGTGATATTACGCCTTGGTAATGAAAGCGTTAACTCTGCTGTTCCTTCAGAAACAGACAGAGGCTGCAGCTTTAATCCAGTCTTTATTCTGAGACAAAATACAGAAATGACAAAGTTACAGACTTTTAAAAGCTCTAGAACAGTTTTTGACTAAACTTAAATATAAGCACGACGAATTCACTCGCGACACGCGATCAATACAAGGTTTTTTTCAGACATTATTTGACTAGTTTTCCTGCTAAAACATGTTTCCTCCAAATAACTTTGGTGGTTTTAAGAGTGAGAAGAGAGAGTTGTGCTCAGACTGTGAGGAGGAGGCGGAGCCACACCATGACATGTGGAGACATTCAGACACTTTAGTCTGAGAAAGAATCTAAAGAAAACAGGAAATTCACAGAATGGAAAAGCGTGACGGCTGATTTGATTCTAATAAGGAATAATCATACAATAGCTTCTAGCCTTGTATCTAAACACATGCCACATGTGCCATATCAAAACTCTTCTTATATTATGTGTTCGAACTCATCCTTATTTTAGAATAAAAATGAATTACTTTATAGCTTTATTTCTTCTGATAAAAACATATACATACTAGTGTTTAAAAAAACAATCAACATATAGAAAATATTGACCTAATATTGGTTCAGCCCAAGATATTCCCATATATTTGATTACGACCCCCAACTCAGAACTCATGCCTCTCTCTACTCTTCACACCCGTTTTGCACCAGGCACTGTCCAACAAAAGCCTCCATGCCAAAAAGTAATATGTTAATTCAATTTATTCTAAGTACATTGACTTAAACCCTCCACAGAGGCTTCACGCTCGGTCTGGAGGGCGAGAGAAAGAGACGGCCGGGACACCAGGGACATTTTAATTTCCTTCCATTTTGAACTGGATGACCTTTTTCGGAGCGATCGCTGAGGGAGCCAGAGCAAGACAGATTTAATGTGGCAGGTTTTTCACATCAGCATCGAGACATCTATAGAGGACGTCTCTGCAGGGAAACACGCTCAACAAAGGAAAGATCAGAGCTGGAGAGACAGTTATTTTATTATTGTATGAATTCTATTGTGTTTGACACTTTATAACCTACTCTGCTTTATAACATTCTGGAACCGCTTTTTACTGCAAAAGCTTGAGAAGATTTGACTGAATTTTTACTCTTTGTTAATTTGTTAAATACGTTTGAGGATTAATTGTGACTAGTATATTATAGAAAATATTTGTTGTTGTATCTAGATGATTGTAGTTGTTTTCTGGACTAAACAGTGATATTAAAACACAAATGAAAGGACCTGTTATAACAAAGACAGTGGCATTATTGAACCCAAATGTATAAACTATTTCAGATTTAAAATGTAAATCACAAATCCTTCAATCACCATGTTTTATGGTGATTATCAACACCTTTTATTTGGTTGAAAATGTCTAAATATACAATAGAAATGATTGTTTGACTACGACTGAAATCATAATTTATAGCCCAAGTAAATCTTATGCACTTCATAGTTTGCTTAAATAACTTGATGATAACTTGACTTCAGTAATCAGGTCGATTTAAAAGTATTTTGCTTTTAAGTTTTAATGTATAATCTTGGACAGTTGTTCTCAAGATAATGTTTTGCTTTCTGATTATCACCAGATCTAAAACGAGACAATAATCTGCATAAAAGAAGGCAAAAGCAGCATGTTCTAAATAATAATGAGGCCAAAGGACGACGCGAACATGATTTAGATTTGTCTTAAAACAAACGTACCATAGTTTGAGAAACGTAAAGGGGAAACGTCATTTTCTTCACACTAACAATATGAAAGATGCTGATGGAGAGAAGCGGGACGAGGAACTGAGTGACAGGAAATAGCATCACACACAGCGAGGTCACGCAAAGTTCACCCGAGAGCGAGAGGGAATGTGATTACGCCGAAATTATATGTTCCTCTGGGAGTGACTTATGATCACAAACCGTTATTAAACACAAATAGAATAATCGCTCGACGGCAATAAGGAAATATGAATACAGTCTTTGTCCTGGGCCCAAATATAGATGTAATAATAGAACCTTCCAGTGGTCGTAAACAATAAGCATTAAGACGGTACCATTCCCCCCGTTAGCACTAATGTAAGATAAGATATTCCTTTATTGTCCACACATGGGGAAATTTCATTGTTGCAACGCAGGTAGATACAGAGGAAAAGGACAGATAACTTATAGGAAGTTTAAAAAACTCTTAATAGAAGAACTCTTATAAACAAAAACTCTTATAAACAAAAACTCCTATAGACAAAACCTCTCATTTCTTAATAAGGAATGGAGGGAAAAATAAACTAAAATAAAATAAAAACAACTAGCGTAAGACAAAATAATACTAATAATACTCTATTTACATCAGTTATGTGCACATGAATGTGACATTATTGCGTGTGAGTACGACAGTAATTGCACATGAATATGACACATTTTTATATGAATATGACGTATTTTAGCTTCCAAACATTGCAAACTGTGAAAGACCAGGGCCGTTCAGGCGACTGACAGTCACTCGAGCACCACCAGAGCAGAGTGAGAAAACATGACCACATGTAGAAGAGGTTTATGGAGATTGTAACCGTTAGCGATTAGCG
The DNA here is from genome assembly GCF_026437365.1 of Eucyclogobius newberryi. NCBI lineage: Eukaryota > Metazoa > Chordata > Actinopteri > Gobiiformes > Gobiidae > Eucyclogobius > Eucyclogobius newberryi. Next base: position 8,318,504 of record NW_027316056.1, read on the forward strand.
CTGACATGAGCATGCATGCTAACACCTGCTTAATCCATCTCAAATCTACTTTATTCAAGACGATATTACATCATGAACATTGCTGGCCACAACAGTTTGACAAGAGCATATTTAGTTTTGTTTTATCAAGTGCCACAAATCCCACAGTAATGAGTGAACTTCAGAAACTACAGGTTGAAGTTAGATATTGTTATTATTCGTTGGCAAATGTCATGAACATAAGCAACAATCATATGTCTGCGCTGTCTACTAACCACAACATTACTTTGGCTTCCTCATTAAAATAAATGGGATGGAATGTAAACATAAGTACCTGGCAACTCCAACCAGGCAAAAGTCATTAACTGAAAATCAACTGAATATTAACTAAATTACTGAAATATTGTGTTTTCGTATCGTTAAAAGTATTTTTATTATATCAACTTACGAGGTTCTTTGCTTAAATGCATTGTTTTGTTACAGCAGCAGCTTAAAAACACTGAGGGAACTACATAGACCATGATCCTTTGCTCCATTTCAGCGCAGACACCATTAAGAAATGACTGTTATTAAGCACTTTTACATTTTAATTACTTGGAAAACGGCAGTAATCATCCACACAAACGTCTTGTCAAGGGCATTTTAAAAGAAAAAAAAGAATTGTTTCTACAATTCTGTTCAACTCTCCTCCACAAAATCCCAATAAATATCACACCATGAGATTTGAATATTGCTACGTCGCTATAGTCCCGATCCAGCCTTTGATTGACAGGCAGATTAGACCAGTCACAAGAAGGTGAAACGCACAGATGAAGCAGATGTATACCTCTCTTAACTGCGTGAATTATTACCTCCTAAATAACTAAGAAAAGACATGAATTCATATTGTCCACTACCTTTTTGTAACTACAAAGATTGCGTGCGTTAAAACCACGTTAAACTGGCACAAAATCCAAACGAATAGACACATTTTGGACCAGTAATCAAAAACAATCTGTCTAAATCCTGCTTTCCTGTCCCGACAACGAGCTCTGGCACAAATGGAACCCATAAAAATCCATTCCACTTCTCCCATCGCCGTAAAAACCTAAGTGAATAAATGTGTTTTTGAATGTCATCCAATTTGTAGCTGTAAGGTTATGCAAAATACCCCCCTTCACCGCCCGAATATTAATTTGCTACTCTCCCTGGCCGCCGTCCAACGTTTGTAAAGATGAAAAAAACGAGAGGGAGAGAGTGGTTCTCTTTCCCGAGCCGTTTGACCCGAGAGCATATTTTTCACTTGTGTCGAGCTGATTCGCCGCTTTGACTGAGCGCGAGGAAGCGCTTCGCCGCATTAATATTTCAGTTGATCCACTACTTTTGACCTCGAAAACGACGCAACGAAAGCGCGTTTGTGAAGTTAACGCCGTGTTTGGAGTCACGGCATGTCAAATAAAGAAGAGACGCTGGAGGAGAAGGGCGTTTCACTCAAAGTCAATCACATTCCTGCACAGATTTGTAAAGTAATGGAGCGATAATGGCAAAAAAAAGGCTTGGAAAAGGAGAAAAGAGGTGTTTTTCCTGATGTTTTTCGTGCTTTTTTGTCCCTTCA
>NW_027316056.1:8325076-8422576 GCF_026437365.1 Eucyclogobius newberryi
TAACGGCACAAAGAATGCATCATATTATGTCCTGATAAATGTGTATCTATTGAAAAAAGTCACATGCAACTTATTAGTCTAATTAAAATCATAAAGTGCATTTGTATCTAATAAGTAACAGAAAATTTTAATTTATAATGAGGTGGAACAGGTCAGAATATAATGTTAAACTGACAAAATAGAAATGTGACCTGGTTTGTGGTGATTATTGGGCCTAAATCACGACTTATCGACTAATTGTGATCTGAAAATGATCATAGTTGTATTTTGATTGTTGTAATTGTTCTCTGGACCAAACACACTCTAAAACACAAATGAAAAGACCCTTTTATCACAAATACAGCGGCATTATTAAATCAAAATGTCAAAATGAATGAACTATTTCTGACTTATTCCTGACGTCAATTTGGTTTTTTTCTCGTTCTTATTCCTGGTTTAGTCTGGGTCTAGTCCAGGTTCAGTCCCAGGTTCAGTCCCAGGTTTCGTCCCTGGTTCGGTCCCAGGTTCAGTCCCAGGTTCGGTCCCAGGTTCGGTCCCAGTTCAGTCCCAGGTTTTGTCCCAGGTTCGGTCCCAGGTTCGGTCTCAGGTTCGGTCCCAGTTCAGTCCCAGGTTCGGTCCCAGGTTTTGTCCCAGGTTCAGTCCCAGTTCAGTCCCAGGTTCGGTCCCAGGTTTTGTCCCAGGTTCAGTCCCAGTTCAGTCCCAGGTTCGGTCCCAGGTTCGGTCCCAGTTCGGTCCCAGGTTCGGTCTCAGGTTCGGTCTCAGGTTCGGTCCCAGGTTCGGTCCCAGGTTCGGTCCCAGTTCAGTCCCAGGTTTTGTCCCAGGTTCAGTCTCAGGTTCAGTCCCAGTTCAGTCCCAGGTTTTTTCCCAGGTTCAGTCCCAGGTTCGGTCCCAGGTTCGGTCCCAGGTTCGGTCCCAGTTCAGTCCCAGGTTTTTTCCCAGGTTCAGTCCCAGGTTCGGTCCCAGGTTCGGTCCCAGGTTCGGTCCCAGGTTCTGTCCCAGGTTCGGTCCCAGGTTCTGTCCCAGGTTCGGTCCCAGGTTCGGTCCCAGGTTCAGTCCCAGGTTCAGTCCCAGGTTCTGTCCCAGGTTCTGTCCCAGGTTCGGTCCCAGGTTCGGTCCCAGGTTCAGTCCCAGGTTCGGTCCCAGGTTCGGTCCCAGGTTCGGTCCCAGTTCAGTCCCAGGTTTTGTCCCAGGTTCGGTCCCAGGTTCGGTCTCAGGTTCGGTCCCAGTTCAGTCCCAGGTTCGGTCCCAGGTTCGGTCCCAGGTTTTGTCCCAGGTTCAGTCCCAGTTCAGTCCCAGGTTCGGTCCCAGGTTTTGTCCCAGGTTCAGTCCCAGTTCAGTCCCAGGTTCGGTCCCAGGTTCGGTCCCAGTTCGGTCCCAGGTTCGGTCTCAGGTTCGGTCTCAGGTTCGGTCCCAGGTTCGGTCCCAGGTTCGGTCCCAGTTCAGTCCCAGGTTTTGTCCCAGGTTCAGTCTCAGGTTCAGTCCCAGTTCAGTCCCAGGTTTTTTCCCAGGTTCGGTCCCAGGTTCGGTCCCAGGTTCGGTCCCAGGTTCGGTCCCAGGTTCGGTCCCAGGTTCGGTCCCAGGTTCGGTCCCAGGTTCGGTCTCAGGTTCGGTCTCAGGTTCGGTCCCAGGTTCGGTCCCAGGTTCGGTCCCAGTTCAGTCCCAGGTTTTGTCCCAGGTTCAGTCTCAGGTTCAGTCCCAGTTCAGTCCCAGGTTTTTTCCCAGGTTCAGTCCCAGGTTCGGTCCCAGGTTCGGTCCCAGGTTCGGTCCCAGTTCAGTCCCAGGTTTTTTCCCAGGTTCAGTCCCAGGTTCGGTCCCAGGTTCGGTCCCAGGTTCGGTCCCAGGTTCGGTCCCAGGTTCTGTCCCAGGTTCGGTCCCAGGTTCTGTCCCAGGTTCGGTCCCAGGTTCGGTCCCAGGTTCGGTCCCAGGTTCGGTCCCAGGTTCAGTCCCAGGTTCTGTCCCAGGTTCTGTCCCAGGTTCGGTCCCAGGTTCAGTCCCAGGTTCAGTCCCAGGTTCAGTCCCAGGTTCAGACCCAGGTTCAGTCCCAGTTTGCCGCTGTGTGAGGCTGAAGCGTGAACACAGCCTTGATCTGATGTAACGTCCTTATACAACACTCAAACTTGCATAACACCATTGATCCGAGCGTTTGGCCATGTTGTTGACTGTAAGTGCGTGTCTAGACTTAAGGCTGTTGTATCATGTTCTATAATATCTGTGTGTGTTGATGCACAGAGCACCTGCTGGGCGCTCTGCTGAGGATTAAAGAAGTGATCCGGAGGAGAGTGGAGAGCAGCGAGGAGGACGAGAGCGACCAGAGGGGCATGACGCAGCGGCTGGAAGACATCCTGCGACAGTCCAGCGGTAAATAACACCAGAAGTATCACATAAATGTATAAGGGACGACAGCGACGCTAATGCACCGCCTCAAGTGTCTCTATGGCAGCTGGAGTCGTGGAAGTGCTTGTAGTTGAAGAGAGGAGACGGTGCTGCAGCGAGGCCTAAAGCGTCAGGTCACAGCACACACCATGAGCTCTTCAGTGCTTCTATTTCCAGCTTGGACATTTTCATGTTTTTCCCCGCTCGGTCAGAGCCTCGTTACTCAACACCAGTGTTTGTGTCCAGACTCCAGACGGTCTCGAGGTCGGACACTCCAGAGAGATACCGTTTCATTACTGTAATTGCTGTTGGTAATAAACTTAAATCAGGACCAAACGAGGCTGTGGCAGCCTCAAAGTTTGTTCTAAGACGCAGACGCTGAGCTCTGATGCTGGTTAGACTTGGATTTGAACATTCTTCCGTGTGTCTCAGGCCAGAGCATGACTCTTAAGATTAAACTCGAATGCTACAGTGCAGAGGTCAGAAAGATGTGGGCTGAAGTTTGTCTAATAAAATAGTGCAAATGCACTGTATTTGTCACTGTGCTTTTGGTTTGTGCCGAGGCTGCAAAATATCACTGCAGTCTGTAAGATCATGTGACTTCAGTGTGTTTCTGTACTCATGATTTAGTTAACCATCTATGTCCCCGCCCTGCCCCCGCTGCCCCCGCCCTGCCCCCGCGCTTCACTGTGCGTCAGATCACAGCGTGGCATGAGAAAGTTTTAACATTGCGTGAGATCCATCGTGACTTCTGTTCTGTTCCGACTAAATCATAAAATAAGTGCTGCACAGACTGATGAGAGTTCACTCTGCAACACTTTTCTGCTCTTTACATGTTGCATGAGTTACATGCAAAAACATCCTAAATGTTTTTGCATGTAACTCAGCCAATCACATGGCTGCATTGTTTAGCAGAGGAAAGTCTGCTCCACAGCACAGCTTTATATTCTGCCTTAAAATCTACTTTTAAAAGGGCAATAAAACATCTAAATGTATTTGACTCTAGACGCTACTATTATTATTCATTGTTTTATGTTGCACCTTAACGGACTGTGTTCAATGACAATGGCAATAAAACGTTTCTGATTCTGATTTAAAAACCATCATTACACTATTTGATAGAAAATATAATGAATTGGTAAATTGTGAAAAATAACTTTGCCCATGTATTTATATATAATAATATAAAAGTGGTAGATCTCCAGAGCTCGGGTTGTGGTCCTCGGTGAGAGCTTATTCATGACCCCCAGATCCATGTTGTTTCACTCACTGTGTGTCATTGCGCCCCCTGCAGGCCCGCTCGTCGCCGGTCGGACCAAAGACTTTGTTCAGAGGATCCTGGCTGCCAGCGCCGGAGGCCAGGTCCAACAGAAAGACCCCGCCCCGGGAGAGGACTCTTCAGCTGGATAAACCGCGCTCTGCCCTCGTCCTCTGAACCAAACCGGTAAAACGCCCGGTTCATCCACGAGGCATCCATCTTTTCACAGCAAAACGGGGGGGAAATCTCTGGCTTATTTCCTCCCCGTTCCTAAACACGACGAGGCCAGAGCTGCTGCTAACGCTAACATCTTTGTATTTTGTCGTTCTGCGTGTTGGTGTGTGTGCGCCTTTGGGTGTAACATAGTTGTAACTCCTTTAACGTCTGTGCTGTTTCCCATTGTGCCTAATATGAGAATAGACATTGCACTGTTTTGTAAAGATTGGTCGTAGTTGCCGGCCAGGGGAGAACAGTAGGTACAGGGATGTCAGGATTCAACATTTTTGCTCTGAATTATTATTAGAAATGTCCAAAAAAGTGATTAAATTACATTAAACATCATAACAATCAAAGCAGTGGTGGAAGAAGTACTTTTTGTTACAGGAGCAAAGTGATAATCTAGTATAATTGTAAGTAGCACATGAAAAATAGGCTTTGTTTTGAAGTTTTTGAAGTCATTGTTTAACTTTTTACTCTCAAAGTGCATTTTTAAAAGTATTTCACACTGTTAAAGCGTTAAATGTGGTGATTGTGATGAAGAATTGCACTGGTTTGTGTTCATCAACGGTCAATTTGAATCAGTTTCAAATTCAATTTTAAGTGTATATTTTTGGTTTTCTCTTGGAATATTACTGTACTTCGTTACTTTCCACCACTGCACATAAACTCGACTGTCTTCATACTGTTGTAGTCCAGACAAGTCCAAAGCAAAGTGGAGTCCAGTCTATAATACGTCCCAGACCAGAGTCCAGACTACTAACTGAGATCTGTGCAAAAAAGAAGCCGAGCAATTCAAAATTAAAGTGGAAATGTCCCCAAAATACACACAAATTCTAATGAAATTGACCAAATACATATAGTAAATTTATCACAGTATATTTTCCCAGTCAGTGGACAAATGCAGATGTAAAAGACTGTCTGTGGAATCAAAATTGGGCTTAAGAATATCGATCACGTTTGCAAAAACAAGTTCCATTTGAAAAATCAAGTTCCAATTGAAAAATTTCAGAGGCATTTTGAAATTTGTTTTTCACTGCTTTTAAATCCATTTCAGTGCAATTACAAAACATATTCCATCCTCATTATGTGCAGAGGAAGATAAGGGTCTGTTCTGCAGCTCATCAAAAACACAAATTATATGTGAATACTGGGTATAAACTGACAAAACTGTGAACAAAGGATGAAAAAGTGGTAAAATAATGATGAAAACAGTCGTCTGGATGAGCTGATCTTTCACCCATCAGCGACGAGAAGACAAACCTTTCTAAAAAAAAACATAAAAGTTGGATGAAAATGTGCCGTCTTGACATCCCTGCGTAGGTCGTGAGTAGTGAGAAAAGAGCAGAGGGCAGCGCGGAGTGCATCCGAGGACGAAAAGGAACAAAAAGTGGCATAAGAAAGTGCAAAAGGGAAAGGAAGCGCGTGAAGTCCGGGTCCCGAACGACCAATGACACGAGACTGTTACTGCCACCGAGGATTTAACACTTTACACTGTGAAAGTAACAGTAAAATGACTCGAGTTCAGAATATTTAGAATACACGTGATGTTCGGAGACGTGAGAGCGTTTCCAGAGGTTAAACTCCAAAATGTGCCTGTCAAAGGAATCGATAAATACAGCAGATGATGGATGTTAAAGTTTTGTAATTGATACTGAAACTAAATCAAAAACGCATTTGAAATTTTTGTGTTGAGAGAACACTTATATCTACTTGTTTCCACCAGCAATTTCAAAAAATATTTCAGAAAATATTTGAGACTTTCTGACTAAATTGATTGGGATTTTAAGTCATACAGTAAACTTTTTGACCAAATTGATAGAAATTTTAAGAAATACAATAAACTTTTTTGACTAAATTGTGTGAAATTTTAAGTCATACAATAAACTTTTTGAACAAATTTACTGAAATTTTAATTAATAAAATAAACTTTTTGACCAAATTGATTGAAATTTTAAGAAATACAACAAACTTTTTGACCAAATTGATCAAAATTTTAAGTTAATAGATCAAACTATTGAAAATTGCTCAATTAAAATTCTAATTGTGTATTAGACCTGGATAATTTGACTTTTTTCCAAATATATTTCTTCTTTTTTTACACCAAAATAGATAATAATTAGAACAAACTTACAAATGTATTTTAATCAGTCGTATCTGTTACAACCTAAAAACCAGTCGAAGGAAATCAAATTCTGGATACAAGTCATTTTATTATTCCCATACTTTGAGACCATTTCACACTTTACTTATGAATAAAAGTCAAAATGCACCTTAATTCAAAAGTGACCAAAGAAAATCGACACTGCTGAACCGCGCAAACGCCAAAAAGTCAACGCTTTATGCTGCCAAACATTTACCTTTTGTTAAGTTTGACAAATCTAAGAATGATTGTGTTAAATGATCTGTTATATTATTGTATTCACTCAAATTAAAGCACTTAAAAGCAGGTCCAAACTGAAGTCATTTAGTCATTTTGCACATTTCCCTTACCATGATTTTGCTTTGGATACTTGTATTTATTGATGCACCTTATAATTTAAACAGCATTTTTATTGTATACTTAGTTAAATATTAGAACTTGTTAATGGGATTGTATAGGTTAAAGCCTAAACCAAAGTTGAAAGAGATTAAGAGAAATTACAGGTACAAAATGTGAAAGGATGTTGAGACTTTAGAGACAAAATCAACAAAATGAATGATACTTGTTGCAAAATAGTTATTATCACCAGTTGTGTTAAGGCGAGACACTATACTCCTTATATTTTTAGTCTTTTTGTTCAGTTTACTCTCTCAACATACAAACATTTCACCTGGAAACAACCAAACTGTCCTAACTGCACTGAAACATGTTTATTATTCAATCCACTTTTCTCATTTTACACATGAAATACATGAAAAAAATGACACAATGAAAATCTTGTGTAATACATTGTTTTCTGATATTTATGTCAGTAAAGTTCATGAGAAGTTTCAAGTTTATATCTCTAAATGTACATTGTTTCCCCGTCACCTGCAGCGTCGCCTTAAATACTTTCACAATAAAACATTCTTTCATTTTCTACCACGCGGGATAAAACACAATAAAACCAATACAATGATTTAAAATACATTGTTTATTTCACTACAGGTGTTTTTATGGATGACCCCAACCCTATGATTTTTTTCTTCAGTTTGGACCTGCTAATACCATGTTTAATCTATGAAATGCACATATTTGAGGCTTTATTTTCATTCATAAAATCCTTGATGTTTTTGCTGCTCTCTGCTCTGCCCCGGTCTAAATATGTAGCGCACCTTCCTAACTTTTGCAAATAGAGAAAAACACGTTTGTAGAGCTAGAAAATGCAAATGAGTTCATATTTTGTTGTTTGTTTGTTTGTTTGTTTGTTTTTGTTGGCATGGCCACAGCTCACATGGTGGGCATCATGTTATTTGTTTTTTGGAAAATTTTCCTTTTTTTTTCTCTTGTCAATGGTGTTTTCGCTCAAGTCGCAGACCAAAATGTCCCGGGTCTCTAAATATAAACGGACTAAACAAATGGTTCCCTTTGGTTTTTGCACTGTGGTAAAAGAGCGACCTTCAAAACAAAACGGCACCTTCTGGACTAAAGATGGAGGTCGTCTCTTCACTGTTCGCTTTGGTGCTACTTTATGTGGAAAATATCAAGTCCAATGAAACACTGCCCAGCAAATGTCTTTGTGATATAAACGACTGAAAATCATGTTTTCTTTTGTAAGTCATGTTGTGTTCACATCACTGACCTGGGGGCCCAGGCCCGAGGGCCCGAGGGTCCAGGCCCGAGAGTCCAGGCCCGAGGGTCCGGGCCCGAGAGTCCAGGCCCGAGGGCCCGAGAGTCCAGGCCCGAGGGTCCAGGCCCGAGGGTCCAGGCCCGAGTCCCCGGGCCCGAGAGTCCGGGCCCGAGAGTCCGGGACCGAGAGTCCGGGCCCGAGAGTCCAGGCCCGAGGGTCCGGGCCCGAGGGTCCGGGCCCGAGAGTCCATGCCCGAGGGTCCGGGCCCGAGGGTCCAGGCCCGAGGGTCCGGGCCCGAGGGTCCAGGCCCGAGTCCCCGGGCCCGAGAGTCCGGGCCCGAGAGTCCGGGACCGAGGGTCCGGGACCGAGAGTCCGGGCCAGAGGGTCCAGAGGGTCCAGAGGGTCCAGAGGGACAGGGTCAGGGTCCAGAGGGTCCAGAGGGACAGGGTCCAGAGGGTCCAGAGGGACAGGGTCAGGGTCCAGAGGGTCCAGAGGGACAGGGTCAGGGTCCAGAGGGTCCAGAGGGACAGGGTCCAGAGGGATAGGGTCAGGGTCCAGAGGGTCCAGAGGGTCCAGAGGGTCCAGAGGGACAGGGTCAGGGTCCAGAGGGACAGGGTCAGGGTCCAGAGGGTCAGGGTCCAGAGGGACAGGGTCCAGAGGGTCCAGAGGGACAGGGTCAGGGTCCAGAGGGTCCAGAGGGACAGGGTCAGGGTCCAGAGGGTCCAGAGGGACAGGGTCCAGAGGGATAGGGTCAGGGTCCAGAGGGTCCAGAGGGACAGGGTCAGGGTCCAGAGGGACAGGGTCAGGGTCCAGAGGGTCCAGAGGGACAGGGTCAGGGTCCAGAGGGTCCAGAGGGTCCAGAGGGTCCAGAGGGACAGGGTCAGGGTCCAGAGGGTCCAGAGGGACAGGGTCAGGGTCCAGAGGGTCCAGAGGGTCCAGAGGGACAGGGTCAGGGTCCAGAGGGACAGGGTCAGGGTCCAGAGGGACAGGGTCAGGGTCCAGAGGGTCCAGAGGGACAGGGTCCAGAGGGATAGGGTCAGGGTCCAGAGGGTCCAGAGGGACAGGGTCAGGGTCCAGAGGGTCCAGAGGGACAGGGTCCAGAGGGATAGGGTCAGGGTCCAGAGGGTCCAGAGGGACAGGGTCCAGAGGGATAGGGTCAGGGTCCAGAGGGTCCAGAGGGACAGGGTCAGGGTCCAGAGGGTCAGGGTCCAGAGGGTCCAGAGGGTCAGGGTCCAGAGGGACAGGGTCCAGAGGGTCCAGAGGGACAGGGTCAGGGTCCAGAGGGTCCAGAGGGTCAGGGTCCAGAGGGTCCAGAGTAAATAAATTCATGTAAATGTTTTGCTTGTTTCAAAACAAATCTAAATACATAGTAAGATATTTCATTCTTACCAATTGAGTTTTTCCCACTTTTATAATAAAATGTTCTTATCCACTGAAAATTACTAAACTTTTAAACCAAATGAACAAAAGCTGTAAATGAGTGAAATATGATGTTGTTCTGAACTGAAGTGGCGTTGGCGGTGACTTGGGACTGTGTTTTGGACAAAGCGTCTGCCGGTGATGATGGTCAGTCTGTGGTCAAACATGACGCCTTCTTGAAGTGCCTGAAGCTTAGCGCCGGAGGGACTGTGTAATTATGGGATAACTTAAAGGGATGATGTCATGTTGTCCAAGGATATTAATACATGACTTTGGTTGGTGAAACAGACAAGAACAATCGAGCGCAACAGAGGGCAAAACCTGTTCATTTTCTCTTATAAAATGTTAACAGAATAAAAAGAAGAATAAAAACAGCATGCAGGCTTATCAAATGTGAGTTATTATATTGAATTTAATTTAAGTGAGGTTTGAAGTGGCTTCCCTCTGATTGTTCTGCATAGTTTAAGCAACAACAGAGAAACTATTTTCATGGACAAAAATGAGTGAAAGAAACACATTGTCAGATGTAAGTGCAGTTCTTCAGTCTGCCACAGGAGGCACATGTTTACAGCTGTGGTGTTTGTACACTGGGATCAGCTCTCACACATCAACATGTTTCACATACACACAGGCTTTTTATAAAGGTTGTCTTTGTTTTCTATTTTAAATCTTTAAACATTGCATGTGTTAGGTACAATTGGCAACTCTAAATGGGCCCAATGGACAGGTGTTAAAAATGTGCATATTCTGCTATAACACTTAAAACATCTGGTTCGTCCAATGCTATGTCCTTATTAAATAAAAATAATAATAATAATAATTCAAACTGAAACTTTGCCTTTAATAGTTTTGCAGAGTCACTATATATATATATATATATATATATATATATATATATATATATATATATATATATATATATATATATATATATATATATATATATATATATATAGTAACCCTTGAATTATTCCGTTCAGGAAATCAAGCTTAATTTGTCACAGACTTAAAGTCAACCCAAATATTTGCCTCAGGCTTGAATTGGATCTGAAACGGAAGCTGGTGAAGCTCTGTCGGACATTAAGTTGTGGGACATTCAGTTGTGGGACATTCAGTTGTGGGACATTAAGTTGTGGGACATTAAGTTGTGGAACATTAACATTAAAAGTTATCCACATTTTTATTCAAAGAGTCACGGTGTCTGTGCGGCATGTGCACATTTTGCCAAGAATTCAAAATAAAATTGCTTTTTGATGGTAAAACAAAGGGGAGAAGATGTGACAGCGTCACAGATTCAGCAGTAGGCGTAATAAAAGGACAATTGAGGCGCGTTAGCGCCCCCTCCTCTTGCGGCGTGGCGGCGGTGTGGCGAGGGCCGATCATTGCCGCTTGCGGCTATATTTATTATTATTATTATTATTATTATTATCTTATTGTGTCCATCCTTTAAAAGTACCAGATTTTGTGCATTATTTGTTGTTTTTTGTTGTTTTTTACAGCCTGACTCTGATCCTCTTACACTCAATGTCACTTTTAAATACTGTTTTACTCTTACTTGTAATTTGGACCATTACGTTGTACTTCTACTGGAGTAATATTGTTTTAAAATAACTTTACTCTTACTTGAGTAACATTTTTGGCCACTCCTCTGCCCTCCCAGGACAGACTCAGCTTGGGGCCCCCTGAAGGCTCGGGACGGTTCTGTAAATCCCTCGCGATATTCCAGAACAAGTCATGCAACGTCGACTTATTAAGTAAAGAGTGAAAAAATAGCCACAATTTGAACTCTTCTTGTAAGTGTTGATACCTTTGTCAGAGGCCGTTCCCTTCACTGTTATGTTCAAGTGTAATGCGCATGAGGGAGGCGTTTTACGTACAAAGCGCAACTTAAGTTTTCACAATGTCCCTCCGCGGGGCACTTATCTACAATCTGTTTACGAGGCCAAAGTGCTGCACCGTGCGGCCTCCAGTCTCGCAAATCAAGAGGTAATTACAGGCTGACATTTTTGCACAGAGTGAGGCTCATATGCTAAAGAAATTGTGGAATAGTAGAGAAATTATTAGATCATAACATTGAATTCAAAATGCATAACACAGTAACAGTTTGTCCTGTCGTTGCTGTGATTAGTTGCTCACACTATAGTTAAAATGACATGATGCGGTGCAAAAAATAAAGAAATCAACAGACAAAAATGTAATTCATATTTTCTTAAATTTGCACATGTATTGGATGTGCTCTGTTCAGTTTTCTATCGTTTCTTATGAGGAAAGCTGGTCTTCTCGGTCCTAATTTAGCTGTGAAAATGAAGCGCAGGATTTTTCCCAGATGCACCTGTCGCTGTGTCGTCGTGAAATGTGAAGATTTGACATGGAATAATTCTCATGTGGCAAGTGAAGAGAAATCTGGCTTTTGTTCCTGTTAAATGTGTAGAAAGTTACTCACTTCCTGGTTGTCTTGGCTCAAATACTCGGGAAATGACACATCTCCTGGTGACGAAACACACGTTCTAGCTAGTTTCAATTACAGTGAAATACAGTTCCTGCAGAGAAAGTGCTCAAGACCCCATTTCATACTATGTTGCTGAAGCTAGCGTAAACAAGAAACTACTTCCTGTTTCTCGTCTGCGTCTTCTGCCTTTATTTCACTTCTCTGTAAGGCCTCTTTTTAATGTCTCTTCATGAAATGCATAGGGTTTGGATCATTGTAGATGTATTATTCACTGGCAAAGTCATATTTCCCGTCCCGATGCGAGTGTCGTGTGTCGTGTGTCGATAAACGGGAAACGGCTGATGCTAACGTGCGGTAGCTATGTTTTGCTAAGTCTGTCGGCTCAACATACCAAGCTAATGTCACTAGAAGTATCGCGAGATCACGTTTTCTGTCGATATCTGATTCTGCGCTATCTCTTGCTTTCTTGTCCAATCACCTCGCTCTGGGATGTAGCTCCTCCCCCGCTAAAGCCGACCTGGAGTCAAAACGAGCCAGATCTCTTCTAGTACTAGTACTTCTAGACCTCTTCTAGTACTAGTACTTCTAGACCTCTTCTAGTACTAGTACTTCTAGACCTCTTCTAGTACTAGTACTTCTAGACCTCTTCTAGTACTAGTACTTCTAGACCTCTTCTAGTACTAGTACTTCTAGACCTCTTCTAGTACTAGTACTTCTAGACCTCTTCTAGTACTAGTACTTCTAGACCTCTTCTAGTACTAGTACTTCTAGACCTCTTCTAGTACTAGTACTTCTAGACCTCTTCTAGTACTAGTACTTCTCACCGTCTGCTTTGGATTGCTTAAACATCCTGGTACTCCTAGAACAGTGGAGACACTTTTCGAGCGCACCAATCGAACCAGTAGAAACGTGGCTTCATGTCACTTTTCTGGTGTAGTGTCTGTCAGCAGCTTGAGTCATAAATAAATACAACATATACAAAGTACCTATGACAGGTGGGACAACGTGTTATTATAAGTTTCAGTTATTATTTTACTGAAATGCAGTTAAGATCAATATATTTAAAATACTACAATAAATTATACAAATTTTATCCCAGAATAGCAAATTATTATTATTATTATTAAGTTTATATTTTTACTATTACAATAGGAATTACCCAGCAAACACTGGGCCAAAACTCATCTAATGTCACACTTCTTTTTTTATTTGACAAATGGAAATATATGAGAGTGACTTTGAGAGTAGTTTTGATGTATTTGTTCATTTGATTGAATGTTTAATATTGGTGTTTTCTTTGCATAGCCTGTGTTTTGTGGGTTTCATCTGTGTTATAACGGGGACACATGAAAGAGAGAACTCTCCTCATTGGCTTTTCCTTGTATAATTAAATGTATTGAATTAAATGCCATATTGTAGAACAAGACAAAGCAATAACATCATGGTCACGTTGCCCATAAAGCAGCCATTGTTTGGTGTCTTTCCCTTTAATCCTGTGGGTGGGCTTTTATCGGAACTGCTGCTGTTTCTCTCTCTTCTTTTTGTTTTTTTTCTGCTCCCACATTCCTGAATTGGTTTCCCAGAAAGAGTGTTTATCCGCCTCCTGGAGTGACTTCACTGCCCCAAATAAAAGATAGACTTTAGTTCCGTAATGGACCAAATTCCCTTCTGAGGAAAAACAGACTTTGAAAAGATAAATTTAGTCGACAGGTTTAAAGCCGTGACTTTGCACAAACTGAGCTTCTTTTTGTGCTTAAAGTTATAATAAAACCAATGTTTGATTTGACAAAACACACGAGTCATTTGTGAAAAATATACACCATTTAAATTTCAATCTGCTCCAAACCAGGTCAAAAAACTACATTGAATTACTTCTAAACCAAGACTAAACCAAGACTAAACCAGGACTAAACCAGGACTAAACCAAGACTAAACCAGGACTAAACCAGGACTAAACCAGGTCTAAGCCAGGTCTAAACCAGGACTAAACCAGGACTAATCCAAGACTAAACCAGGTCTAAACCAGGAGTAAACCAGGTCTAAACCAGGAGTAAACCAGGTCTAAACCAGGTCTAAACCAGGACTAAACCAGGACTAAACCAGGACTAAACCAGGACTAAACCAGGTCTAAGCCAGGTCTAAACCAGGACTAAACCAAGACTAAACCAAGACTAAACCAGGTCTAAACCAGGAGTAAACCAGGTCTAAACCAGGTCTAAACCAGGACTAAACCAGGACTAAACCAGGACTAAACCAGGTCTAAACCAGGACTAAACCAGGACTAAACCAAGACTAAACCAAGACTAAACCAGGACTAAACCAGGTCTAAACCAGGACTAAACCAGGACTAAACCAGGACTAAACCAGGACTAAACCAGGTCTAAGCCAGGACTAAACCAGGACTAAACCAAGACTAAACCAAGACTAAACCAGGACTAAACCAGGTCTAAACCAGGTCTAAACCAGGACTAAACCAGGACTAAACCAGGTCTAAACCAGGACTAAACCAAGACTAAACCAGGACTAAACCAGGACTAAACCAGGACTAAACCAAGACTAAACCAAGACTAAACCAAGACTAAACCAGGTCTAAACCAGGTCTAAACCAAGACTAAACCAAGACTAAACCAGGACTAAACCAGGACTAAACCAGGACTAAACCAAGACTAAACCAAGACTAAACCAAGAGTAAACCAGGTCTAAACCAGGTCTAAACCAGGTCTAAACCAGGTCCTAACCAGGTCCAAACCAGGACTAAACCAGGACTAAACCAGGTCCAAACCAGGACTAAACCAGGACTAAACCAGGTCCAAACCAGGACTAAACCAGGACTAAACCAGGTCCTAACCAGGACTAAACCAGGTCCAAACCAGGACTAAACCAGGACTAAACCAAGACTAAACCAGGACTAAACCAGGACTAAACCAGGACTAAACCAGGTCTAAACCAGGTCTAAACCAGGACTAAACCAGGACTAAACCAGGACTAAACCAAGACTAAACCAAGACTAAACCAGGACTAAACCAGGACTAAACCAGGTCCAAACCAGGTCTAAACCAGGACTAAACCAGGACTAAACCAGGACTAAACCAGGTCTAAACCAGGTCTAAACCAGGACTAAACCAGGACTAAACCAGGTCTAAACCAGGACTAAACCAAGACTAAACCAGGACTAAACCAGGACTAAACCAGGACTAAACCAAGACTAAACCAAGACTAAACCAAGACTAAACCAGGTCTAAACCAGGTCTAAACCAAGACTAAACCAAGACTAAACCAGGACTAAACCAGGACTAAACCAGGACTAAACCAAGACTAAACCAAGACTAAACCAAGAGTAAACCAGGTCTAAACCAGGTCTAAACCAGGTCTAAACCAGGTCCTAACCAGGTCCAAACCAGGACTAAACCAGGTCCAAACCAGGACTAAACCAGGTCCAAGCCCGGTCCAAACCAGGACTAAACCAGGACTAAACCAGGTCCTAACCAGGACTAAACCAGGACTAAACCAGGTCCAAACCAGGACTAAACCAGGACTAAACCAAGACTAAACCAAGACTAAACCAGGACTAAACCAGGACTAAACCAGGTCTAAACCAGGTCTAAACCAGGACTAAACCAGGACTAAACCAGGACTAAACCAAGACTAAACCAAGACTAAACCAGGACTAAACCAGGACTAAACCAGGTCTAAACCAGGTCTAAACCAGGACTAAACCAGGACTAAACCAGGACTAAACCAGGTCTAAACCAGGACTAAACCAAGACTAAACCAGGACTAAACCAGGTCCAAACCAGGACTAAACCAGGACTAAACCAGGTCCAAACCATGACTAAACCAGGGCTAAACCAGGTCCAAACCAGGTTCAAACCAGGTCTAAACCAGGTATAAACCAGGTCCAAGCCCGGTCCAAACCAGGACTAAACCAGGACTAAACCAGGTCCTAACCAGGACTAAACCAGGACTAAACCAGGTCCAAACCAGGACCAAACCAGGTCCAAACCAGGACTAAACCAGGGCTAAACCAGGTCCTAACCAGGTCCAAACCAGGTCCAAACCAGGACTAAACCAGGACTTAACCAGGACTAAACCAAGACTAAACCAAGACTAAACCAGGACTAAACCAGGACTAAACCAGGTCTAAACCAGGACTAAACCAGGACTAAACCAGGACTAAACCAGGACTAAACCAGGTCTAAACCAGGACTAAACCAAGACTAAACCAGGACTAAACCAGGTCCAAACCAGGACTAAACCAGGACTAAACCAGGTCCAAACCAGGACCAAACCAGGGCTAAACCAGGTCCAAACCAGGTCCAAACCAGGTTCAAACCAGGTCTAAACCAGGTATAAACCAGGTCCAAACCAGGACTAAACCAGGACTAAACCAGGTCCTAACCAGGACTAAACCAGGAATAAACCAGGTCCAAACCAGGACCAAACCAGGTCCAAACCAGGACTAAACCAGGGCTAAACCAGGTCCTAACCAGGTCCAAACCAGGTCCAAACCAGGACTAAACCAGGTCCAAACCAGGACTAAACCAGGATTAAACCAGAACTAAACCAGGACTAAACCAGGTCTAGGACATTTTTGCATCGTCAAAAACACTTGTAATTCTCTTGTTCCTTCGTTCGTCTCGGAGCGACTTTGTGACGATCCGTGTCTGTGTTTGGGCCTGATCTCATGTTCAAACACATCTTTATTTATTTTGTTTTATTTCCGGCGTCGACTAACAGCCTGCGAGCGCCGTGTTTACTCTGGGTCTGCGCTCCGGGCTTTGAAGCTGGAGGAGACTTATGCTTTCCTCTGTTCGACAAACCCACCAGAACGCCGCCAGAACGCTGCCAGAACGCCACCAGAACGCTGCCAGAACGCCACCAGAACGCTGCCAGAACGCCACCAGAACGCCACCAGAACGCCACCAGAACGCCACCAGAACGCCACCAGAACGCGGCCCAAACTCCACCAGAACATGTCAATATGAGACTTTTAGAAGAACGGATTGGACTGGAGTAAAAGAGCCAAGAAGCCAAAGAAATGACCCAAGACTAAACAAGTGTGTGATTTATGAAGTGAAGTTATGTAACTGAACGGACAAAAAATATAGATAAATCTGGTGTTTTATAGTAGAATAAACCACAAAAACTAAATCATATCTGAAGGAGCGGGACACGAAACACACATAGTTTCTCATGGTGGATAAAAGTAAAAAGTATCAGTTATAGTTACAGTTACTGTTTGATGCAATTTTCTCAGTCTTTTAAAGTGAAGGAAGAAATACTTAATTTAGTTAAGTAAAAGTGAGTAACGCATTAATAAATCTACTTAAAAATGTACTTTAATTGTATGATTAATCCCATGTTGCACAAAAAAGACAAAACTCATTATATTGAGGCTTTTTTGGATCCGTAAATCGCACCTGGACAAAACTTGAATGGCATTTTCACAGGATTGACTTTTGTCACTTGTAGATTTACTCACAGCGAGAAGAGAAACAAAACTCTGTTACTTCAAACTAAATATGACTCAAGTAGCAGTAAAAGTATGTCGACTTTCTTTAACCCTTGTGCCACCCTCAAAGATAGTGTGTTCATTTTTCATCTACACACAACACGTTTCATGTAGTGGAGGCCCCGGGGCCCTCTACTACAGACGCCTGGGGGTCATCCAGACCTAAAGATAGCACGAGGGATATAAAGTTACTCAAGTAAATGTGAGTGTTGGATGTGACTATTAAAAGCCCTGGTCAAATATTCTATTCACACAGAAGCAGTTCAAAGTGCTGGGGTCACGATTCACACGCTGTCGACCCATCGTTCAATAAATAAAAGCGTGTGCACATTTTCTTTGCGATCGTGGGGTTTTGTTTTGCTACTTTTACGTTGTGCAATAAGTTCTTAAAGTCGAATACTTTAATGACAAATTATAATGACTGAAGTGTTTTATTCGGCTTTGTATTTGTTGTTTTTTAGAGTTTTCTGGGTTTATAAAGTAGTAGTTTCAATATTATTGTCATCATATTTGGATGCTGCATGGACCCTTTAAAAGTCTAAATTGTAGAATGGAGGTGGAACATGATGAGATTTCACTGGAAAAAAAACTGATTAGCCACAGTATATGAGAAATGTGAAAACTCCAGGTGGTTTTGTCAAATGAAAAGGACACATTTGACTTCTCAACCCCGCAAACCCCCTCTGACCTGCTTTAGACCTGCTTTAGTCCTGCTTTAGACCTGCTTTAGTCCTGCTTTAGTCCTGCTTTAGACCTGCTTTAGTCCTGCTTTAGACCTGCTTTAGTCCTGCTTTAGACCTGCTGTAGTCCTGCTTTAGACCTGCTTTAGACCTGCTTTAGACCTGCTTTAGTCCTGCTTTAGTCCTGCTTTAGTCCTGCTTTAGACCTGCTTTAGACCTGCTTTAGTCCTGCTTTAGACCTGCTTTAGTCCTGCTTTAGACCTGCTGTAGTCCTGCTTTAGACCTGCTTTAGACCTGCTTTAGACCTGCTTTAGTCCTGCTTTAGTCCTGCTTTAGTCCTGCTTTAGACCTGCTTTAGTCCTGCTTTAGTCCTGCTTTAGACCTGCTTTAGTCCTGCTTTAGACCTGCTTTAGTCCTGCTTTAGTCCTGCTTTAGACCTGCTTTAGTCCTGCTTTAGTCCTGCTTTAGTCCTGCTTTAGACCTGCTTTAGTCCTGCTTTAGTCCTGCTTTAGACCTGCTTTAGTCCTGCTTTAGACCTGCTTTAGTCCTGCTTTAGTCCTGCTTTAGACCTGCTTTAGTCCTGCTTTAGTCCTGCTTTAGTCCTGCTTTAGACCTGCTTTAGACCTGCTGTAGTCCTGCTTTAGACCTGCTTTAGACCTGCTTTAGACCTGTTTAGACCTGCTTTAGACCTGCTTTAGTCCTGCTTTAGACCTGCTTTAGTCCTGCTTTAGTCCTGCTTTAGACCTGCTTTAGACCTGCTTTAGTCCTGCTTTAGACCTGCTTTAGACCTGCTTTAGACCTGTTTAGACCTGCTTTAGACCTGCTTTAGTCCTGCTTTAGACCTGCTTTAGTCCTGCTGTAGTCCTGCTTTAGTCCTGCTTTAGACCTGCTTTAGACCTGTTTAGACCTGCTTTAGTCCTGCTTTAGTCCTGCTTTAGTCCTGCTTTAGACCTGCTTTAGTCCTGCTTTAGTCCTGCTTTAGACCTGCTTTAGACCTGCTTTAGTCCTGCTTTAGTCCTGCTTTAGACCTGCTTTAGTCCTGCTTTAGTCCTGCTTTAGACCTGCTTTAGTCCTGCTTTAGTCCTGCTTTAGACCTGCTTTAGTCCTGCTTTAGTCCTGCTTTAGTCCTGCTTTAGACCTGCTTTAGACCTGCTTTAGTCCTGCTTTAGACCTGCTTTAGACCTGCTTTAGACCTGCTTTAGTCCTGCTTTAGTCCTGCTTTAGCCCTGCTTTAGTCCTGCTTTAGACCTGCTTTAGTCCTGCTTTAGCCCTGCTTTAGTCCTGCTTTAGACCTGCTTTAGTCCTGCTTTAGACCTGCTTTAGTCCTGCTTTAGACCTGCTTTAGTCCTGCTTTAGTCCTGCTTTAGTCCTGCTTTAGACCTGCTTTAGTCCTGCTTTAGTCCTGCTTTAGACCTGCTTTAGTCCTGCTTTAGACCTGCTTTAGTCCTGCTTTAGCCCTGCTTTAGTCCTGCTTTAGTCCTGCTTTAGTCCTGCTTTAGCCCTGCTTTAGACCTGCTTTAGTCCTGCTTTAGTCCTGCTTTAGTCCTGCTTTAGTCCTGTTTAGTCCTGCTTTAGACCTGCTTTAGTCCTGCTTTAGTCCTGCTTTAGCCCTGCTTTAGACCTGCTTTAGACCTGCTTTAGTCCTGCTTTAGTCCTGCTTTAGTCCTGCTTTAGCCCTGCTTTAGACCTGCTTTAGTCCTGCTTTAGTCCTGCTTTAGTCCTGCTTTAGTCCTGCTTTAGCCCTGCTTTAGACCTGCTTTAGTCCTGCTTTAGTCCTGCTTTAGTCCTGCTTTAGCCCTGCTTTAGTCCTGCTTTAGTCCTGCTTTAGTCCTGCTTTAGTCCTGCTTTAGTCCTGCTTTAGTCCTGCTTTAGCCCTGCTTTAGTCCTGCTTTAGTCCTGCTTTAGTCCTGCTTTAGCCCTGCTTTAGACCTGCTTTAGTCCTGCTTTAGTCCTGCTTTAGTCCTGCTTTAGCCCTGCTTTAGACCTGCTTTAGTCCTGCTTTAGTCCTGCTTTAGTCCTGCTTTAGTCCTGCTTTAGTCCTGCTTTAGCCCTGCTTTAGCCCTGCTTTAGTCCTGCTTTAGTCCTGCTTTAGTCCTGCTTTAGTCCTGCTTTAGCCCTGCTTTAGACCTGCTTTAGTCCTGCTTTAGTCCTGCTTTAGTCCTGCTTTAGTCCTCCATTCAGACATTAAGATTCTGCTGACGAAGCGCTTTAAAGAGTTGATGTGTCGCGTCTTTGTGAGACTTTGTGAGACGCCGCTCGCTCTCGTCTCCTTTTGAAGCACTGAATGATTGTCTGGGTTTGAAAAGTGACACTTGTGGGACCAGCCTGACCTCCTCCGGTCAGCCCGGTCCTGTCAGCCCGGTCCTGTCAGCCCGGTCCTGTCAGCCCGGTCCTGTCCCGTTCAGGAGTAAAGTTTCAAAAGGCCCGACCGCTAAAACGACTCGGCGCTCGACTCGTGTGTCACTGCCATTCAGTAACTGCTCAGTGTTGTTCTTTCACGCGCTCGGCTCTTCGCTTTAGTGGAGACGTTCTGGTTTTGTCCAGCATGTTCCACCGTATGGCATTAAACTTGTCTTTTTTTAACATACATTCTGGCCCAATTTGGCTCCCTTTTTATTGAACACGTTTAAAACATGTTTGTATGTTTTATTCAACAGATTGTGATGAGTTAACTTTACAATTACTTTACGTTATTTGGACTAAACACACTCCTTTTATAACATTATTAAATGTAAATGTCATGTAATTTCTCATTTTCATCAATAATACACTTTATTCGTAAATATACTCTATTTTATAGGCCTTCAGTCGCCATATTTCAACCTTTTTTCTCAATCCATGCATCTCAAAAGACTTAATGTACATTAGAAATGATCGTTTGACGCGTCAATTACTGAACTAATCGTTAGTTGCAGCCGTAACTTTAGCTCATTATCATCAAAGTTTGCCATTTTACGTCTTAAAGCAGAAGTAACTTTAGTGATGGCGCTCCCCCTGCTGCTCACCTGTGAAAATACACCGTCAGAGAACAGATGCAAAACCTTTCTTTATCGTTTAAGACAGTATAATGACGTACAAACACATGTCACGATGCCAAGTATTTAAAAAGAGACAGGGTTTCTCAGGAGGGTTGTCTTCAGGACGATGTTGGCAAATGTTGCAAGGCTGATTTTCCACCCAGAGACAGCAGGGGGCGATGACGGACACTTCAAATGCCCCAAAAATAATTTTTTAACCATCACAGGGACCTTTAATAAGGTGAAAATGTTACTTGTTCAGCATTATGTCAGATCAGACTCAGCTCTGTTCCGTTTTCTCACTTTATTAACAGTTTAAATTCAGAATTTTCCACAAATTTCCAAGTATTTATCAGTTAAAAAAAAAAAGTATATTTTCCTGGAGTAAATTTGATCAAACGAATCTAAAAAAAAAACATCTATTACAGCAACAGACACAGGAAGAACATGCATGAGCCGTAAATCAATCTGAAGACCGTCCGGCTGCGAGTCGAGTTGTCTAACCACTGTGCCACTGAACCGTCTTTACACTGGTTTGTTCCCCGTTGAGTTGGTCTTGTCTGCTGTTCGTGGACTGTCCCGTCACCACTTTAAAAACAAGTATTCAAGTTGTTCCTTCACTGACCCCTAGAGGCCAACTTTAGTATCGCTGTCCCCGTCTCGCAATAATAAAGCTTTTTTGGTGCCAGACCAGCTCGAACCATCAATAATATTTCATTCATGGGTAAATTCTTGCAACATTTCAACTAAAACTAATCATTTTCTCTTTTGGTGACACCTTATGGATGGATTTGGCATCTTTTTTACGCCCCCTTTTCACCAAATAATATTGCAGTGAAGACAACAAATTTGCTGAAATGGCATTAAAATTGACAGTAGCGATCCAAAAAGTGCAGTACAAAAGAGTCAAATGTATAAGTTCAGGAGGATAAAGCCACTGTTAAAACATAAAATAATGCTCTAATTCTACTATTTCCAAGGATCCTAAACATTAGTAAATAATACAAGGAAAAACTGTCAAAGAATAAACTATTTACTGAGTCACTGACTTGAAAATAAAGTACAAATATGGAGAGATGAACTTCTTTGCAAACAATGAATTAAAAAGATATTTGTTTTGTCTGAGGCTTGATCCATCACCAACTGTGTCTGAGTAAAACCCACGTCAGTCGTTTCTGTCTCGAATCAAAGACAAAAAGCTTGATGTTTTTTAAAAAAATATACTGTCTCTAAAAATACAATCCTGCCGTGCATTTCTCTGTCCAAACAAAATGGAAAATACTAAATCATTCCTCGACCATTCGTTAAATGTTGTAGTCTTTTCCTTCACCATTGAAACAGACTCTGGCTCAGCGTTAACACGTGTTTTACTCCGTAACTAAGAAAAGACAAAAATAACAATCATTTCAAGAAGTGCCGTACAAATAGAAGCCTAATATTCTGATTTTGGTTTTGTGTGAGTGTACTGTACACCTGTATAATGTATATTTTAATATTTATATGCAGCTGTTGTATTAAAGTATATTTTTAAAATAAAGAGCTTTTGGTGCAGTTATTTCACTGTGAAGGGAAAAACCAAAAGTCTAGAGTTTGTTCTCTCAACATTCAAGTGGAAACAATCTGCACCGAAAGGTTTTATTCTTTCATTGAAGCCACTTCATTGGGACTTTGTAACTTCAAAAGATCAGCCCGACTCACACCAAACTGCACAACCCTGAAGATTTTGAAAGATTTGTTCATATTTGATTCTAAAACGTATTTATACAGGTCAAAATCTAAGTAAGATCTTCAAAATCACCACCTTTTTCAAAATGTCAACATTTTGAAAGAAACTTTAAAAATGTCTTTCTCCATTAATATGTGCAATTTTTACACATTAAATTCCTTAGTTTATAAAAGTATAATAAAAACTGTGTTTCTTACATTTATGGGAGTAAACTGGAGAAGCTTCAAATTGATATCTCTAAATCTAGAATGTTTCTCATTCACCGGCAGCGTCAAAAATGTCTTGGTTTTGTCCCAAAATAAAAAAAAAATTACAGTGACAGAATGGAATAGAAATAATGTTGAAATAAGTATTTGAAAAGCAAAAACTGTTTCATTTGCAGATGTTTGAGTCAATGTATAAAGTATTGATTCTATCATTTACTATCTGCTGCCCCCTGGTGGAGACATTATCCTTAACTGTGCCTCACTCTGGGTCATTCTCACTCTGGGTCATTCTCACGTGATTAACTCTGTTTCAGTGTCAGACAAATGCACTGATGCCCAACAAGTCATCTTTAAGCATTTTAATCAAGTAAAACCTGAATAGAATGAGTACATGTACTAAAATGTAATAATAATACATTTTATTAGACGCCTTTCGGCCTTATAATATGTACAAGCCGATCAACTGATGATTAGGAACTAAAGTTAAAATAACACTTAAGCATTAATATGAGTTAATTCAATTTAAAAAAAATACTTTCAGTGTCTCTGAAATGGACATTATATAATCTGTAATCATAAGTCACATGACGCTGCTCTGAAATAAACGTCAGTCGTTTCATTTAAATGCAGCGATTAAACTAAAGAGAACATTAACACAGTACTTTTGTTTTGAAACGTACACGTTTACACACTATTCAGATTGTCACGTATTTTATCTAAATAAAATATGTATGCTGTGCCCTTTTTGAAATAAACGACATAAATAAATTGACTTTCCTGTCCTGACCTGTGGCTTCATTCACTAAATGTGTCACACATAATTCACATTTACAGTGAGTGAAATGTGCTCTTTACATAAAAGCATTAGCAGTATTCAAATGAACAGCAGTATTTATAACAGTAGTCGTAGTTGTACTATTCAGTTAATATTTCCTTCCTCGTCTTTGCTCTCCTGTCGTAGCAGTTCAACCTTTACATCTTTGGTCAATTAATAATATCACAATTATGCAGACGACACAAAACCTATAAACCAAGTTATAAATCTGAGGTAATAATTGACTCAGACTTGAACTTTAACAGCCACATCAAATCAATAACATCAGCAGCTTTTTACCATCTAAAAACATTGCCAATATCAAAAAAAGTCTAAACCAGATTTAGAGAGACTTATCCATGTGTTTGTCTCCAGTAGATTCGACTACTGTAACAGCCTGCTCACTGGCCTCTCCAAACGAGCTGTAAAACAGCTGCAGTTCATCCAGAACGCTGCTGCTCGGGTCCTGACCAGAACCAGGAAGTACCATCACATTAGTCCTGACTAGAACCAGGAAGTACCATCACATTAGTCCTGACTAGAACCAGGCAGTACCATCACATTAGTCCTGACCAGAACCAGGAAGTACCATCACATTAGTCCTGACTAGAACCAGGCAGTACCATCACATTAGTCCTGACCAGAACCAGGAAGTACCATCACATTAGTCCTGACTAGAACCAGGAAGTACCATCACATTAGTCCTGACTAGAACCAGGAAGTACCATCACATTAGTCCTGACTAGAACCAGGAAGTACCATCAAATTAGTCCTGACCAGAACCAGGAAGTACCATTACATTAGTCCTGACCAGAACCAGGAAGTACCATCACATTAGTCGTGACCAGAACCAGGAAGTACCATTACATTAGTCCTGACTAGAACCAGGAAGTACCATCACATTAGTCCTGACTAGAACCAGGAAGTACCATCACATTAGTCTTGACTAGAACCAGGAAGTACCATCACATTAGTCCTGACCAGAACCAGGAAGTACCATTACATTAGTCCTGACCAGAACCAGGAAGTACCATCACATTAGTCCTGACTAGAACCAGGAAGTACCATCACATTAGTCCTGACTAGAAGCAGGAAGTACCATCACATTAGTCCTGACTAGAACCAGGAAGTACCATCACATTAGTCCTGACTAGAACCAGGAAGTACCATCACATTAGTCCTGACCAGAACCAGGAAGTACCATCACATTAGTCCTGACTAGAACCAGGAAGTACCATCACATTAGTCCTGACTAGAACCAGGAAGTACCATCACATTAGTCCTGACTAGAACAGGAAGTACCATCACATTAGTCCTGACTAGAACCAGGAAGTACCATCACATTAGTCCTGACCAGAACCAGGAAGTACCATCATATTAGTCCTGACCAGAACCAGGAAGTACCATTACATTAGTCCTGACCAGAACCAGGAAGTACCATCATATTAGTCGTGACCAGAACCAGGAAGTACCATTACATTAGTCCTGACTAGAACCAGGAAGTACCATCACATTAGTCCTGACTAGAACCAGGAAGTACCATCACATTAGTCCTGACTAGAACCAGGAAGTACCATCACATTAGTCCTGACCAGAAACAGGAAGTACCATCACATTAGTCCTGACTAGAACCAGGAAGTACCATCACATTAGTCCTGACCAGAACCAGGAAGTACCATCATATTAGTCCTGACCAGAACCAGGAAGTACATTACATTAGTCCTGACCAGAACCAGGAAGTACCATCACATTAGTCGTGACCAGAACCAGGAAGTACCATTACATTAGTCCTGACTAGAACCAGGAAGTACCATCACATTAGTCCTGACCAGAACCAGGAAGTACCATCACATTAGTCCTGACTAGAACCAGGAAGTACCATCACATTAGTCCTGACTAGAACCAGGAAGTACCATCACATTAGTCCTGACTAGAACCAGGAAGTACCATCACATTAGTCCTGACTAGAACCAGGAAGTACCATCACATTAGTCCTGACCAGAACCAGGAAGTACCATTACATTAGTCCTGACTAGAACCAGGAAGTACCATCACATTAGTCCTGACTAGAACCAGGAAGTACCATCACATTAGTCTTGACTAGAACCAGGAAGTACCATCACATTAATCCTGACCAGAACCAGGAAGTACCATTACATTAGTCCTGACCAGAACCAGGAAGTACCATCACATTAGTCCTGACCAGAACCAGGAAGTACCATCACATTAGTCCTGACCAGAACCAGGAAGTACCATCACATTAGTCCTGACTAGAACCAGGAAGTACCATCACATTAGTCCTGACTAGAACCAGGAAGTACCATCACATTAGTCCTGACCAGAACCAGGAAATACCATTACATTAGTCCTGACTAGAACCAGGAAGTACCATCACATTAGTCCTGACTAGAACCAGGAAGTACCATCACATTAGTCCTGACTAGAACCAGGAAGTACCATTACATTAGTCCTGACCAGAACCAGGAAGTACCATCACATTAGTCCTGACTAGAACCAGGAAGTATGATCACATTAGTCCTGTTCTCAGGTCTCTGCACTGCCCCCTGTGGCTCAGAGAAGAGACTTTAAAGCAGCTCTGCTTGTGGACAAGTCTCTCCATGGCCTAGCACCAAAGTACATCTCAGACATGTTAGTGCCATATGAACCATCTCAAACTCTGAGGACCTCAGGGACCGGCCTCCTGCTGGTGCCAGAGTCAGGACTAAACATGGACAAGCCTCCTGCTGGTGCCAGAGTCAGGACTAAACATGGACCGGCCTCTGCTGGTGCCAGAGTCAGGACTAAACATGGACCGGCCTCCTGCTGGTGCCAGAGTCAGGACTAAACATGGACCGGCCTCCTGCTGGTGCCAGAGTCAGGACTAAACATGGACCGGCCTCCTGCTGGTGCCAGAGTCAGGACTAAACATGGACCGGCCTCCTGCTGGTGCCAGAGTCAGGACTAAACATGGACCGGCCTCCTGCTGGTGCCAGAGTCAGGACTAAACATGGACCGGCCTCCTGCTGGTGCCAGAGTCAGGACTAAACATGGACCGGCCTCCTGCTGGTGCCAGAGTCAGGACTAAACATGGATCGGCCTCCTGCTGGTGCCAGAGTCAGGACTAAACATGGACCGGCCTCCTGCTGGTGCCAGAGTCAGGACTAAACATGCTAAGCTAAAACAGTTCTGTTCAGCTGTGACAGAGGAGTTTGATTGTAAAGTCATGGTTCTTCCTCGTCTTTGCTCTCGTCTCGGCCGCTGTCGTCTGAATACTCCTCGTGGTCGTCGGAGTAGTTTTCATCAGATTCGGGCTCTTCATCGGGGTGAACGCTCTGCTCGTCCTCGCTGTCCTTTTGGGACACTTCAGCCTGGTTCGGCTCCGACTCGCCGCCCTCGTCCTTCAGATGGAGCTTCCTGAAGAGCGCGGGTTTGTATCCCATGTCCGGCTCGTCCTGCTCACTGCAACCATCACAGAAGAAGAAGAACGTATTGATCGTCAGAGGAAATATTCAGTTGCTGTAGCGTTGAATAAAAAGTAAAAACAGTACAAATGAAAAACTATAAAGCGCTGCTGGGAAATTAAATTAAGAAATAAATTAGATATTAAATAAAATAAAATATGAGTAAATAATACGTATAGTAAAGGGGTTTTCGAGCTGGTTTGATGTGACTAATTTGTCGCTTTGTCAATTTGCAAATCTATATAAAAACTGCACAAGCTCCAATAATTAAGGTATGATACGTGATTTATTTATGACAGAAATCTAATTGTTAAATATGCTGACATGTGAAAACGATGAGTGATGATACAGCGCAGAGGTACACAACGTATGCCGTACTTTTATAAACGCATATCCACCGCCCTTTGTTTTATAAAAAGTATTGCGTACACACAGTCGTTTTAAATACATGTCCATCCACACAAAGCCGTATAATTGCGCTCTTGATATTATTATTTATTAATATATGACATATTTTCTTTTGCGCAAACTTAAGAGAATTCACACCGAAAACGCAGAACTTTTATCACTGCAGCGTGGAAAGTCTGTCACTGTGTGGTTCAGTGATACTTTCCAATGAGGTTTTTATCTGCAAATGACAAATAAACTAACTTAATAATAACCACATGAGTGACTGTGTAGGAGGAGCTGTAGGTGGAGCTCAGAGTGCGGCTGTACCTGACTTTGCTGTCGCTGGACGAGGGTTTGCGAGACGAGCTGGACTTCGCTGCGTTTTGACTGATGAAATCCTCGGTCACGTCGCAGCCCTGAAGAGCCTCGGTGTAACGCTTCTCTGCCGCCTGCTTGGCATTTCTCTGAAACCACGGCAACAGGAGCGGAAACATTTACGAGGCCAGAAAATCAGACAATCCAATAATAAGGTCCTGCTTTAGTCCTGCTTTAGTCCTGCTTTAGACCTGCTTTAGTCCTGCGTTAGACCTGCTGTAGTCCTGCTTTAGTCCTGCTTTAGTCCTGTTTTAGTCCTGCTTTAGACCTGCTTTAGTCCTGCTTTAGACCTGCTTTAGACCTGCTTTAGTCCTGCTTTAGACCTGCTTTAGTCCGCCTTTAGACCTGCTTTAGTCCTGCTTTAGTCCTGCTTTAGACCTGCTTTAGTCCTGCTTTAGACCTGCTTTAGTCCTGCTTTAGACCTGCTTTAGTCCTGCTTTAGACCTGCTTTAGTCCTACTTTAGTCCTGTTTTAGTCCTGCTTTAGACCTGCTTTAGTCCTGCTTTAGTCCTGCTTTAGTCCTGCTTTAGACCTGCTGTAGTCCTGCTTTAGTCCTGCTTTAGACCTGCTTTAGTCCTGCTTTAGTCCTGCTTTAGTCCTGCTTTAGTCCTGCTTTAGTCCTGCTTTAGACCTGCTTTAGTCCTGCTTTAGACCTGCTTTAGTCCTGCTTTAGACCTGCTTTAGTCCGCCTTTAGACCTGCTTTAGTCCTGCTTTAGTCCTGCTTTAGACCTGCTTTAGTCCTGCTTTAGTCCTGCTTTAGACCTGCTTTAGTCCTGCTGTAGTCCTGCTTTAGTCCTGCTTTAGACCTGCTTTAGTCCTGCTTTAGACCTGCTTTAGTCCTGCTGTAGTCCTGCTTTAGTCCTGCTTTAGACCTGCTTTAGTCCTGCTTTAGACCTACTTTAGTCCTGCTTTAGTCCTGCTTTAGACCTGCTTTAGTCCTACTTTAGACCTGCTTTAGTCCTACTTTAGACCTGCTTTAGTCCTGCTTTAGACCTGCTGTAGTCCTGCTTTAGTCCTGCTTTAGACCTGCTTTAGACCTGCTTTAGACCTGCTTTAGACCTGCTTTAGTCCTGCTTTAGACCTGCTTTAGTCCTGCTTTAGACCTGCTTTAGTCCTGCTTTAGACCTGCTTTAGTCCTGCTTTAGTCCTGCTTTAGACCTGCTGTAGTCCTGCTTTAGTCCTGCTTTAGACCTGCTTTAGTCCTGCTTTAGACCTGCTTTAGTCCTGCTTTAGTCCTGCTTTAGTCCTGCTTTAGACCTGCTTTAGACCTGCTTTAGACCTGCTTTAGTCCTGCTTTAGTCCTGCTTTAGACCTGCTTTAGACCTGCTTTAGTCCTGCTTTAGTCCTGCTTTAGTCCTGCTTTAGACCTGCTTTAGACCTGCTTTAGTCCTGCTTTAGACCTGCTTTAGACCTGTTTTAGACCTGTTTTAGTCCTGCTTTAGTCCTGCTTTAGTCCTGCTTTAGACCTGCTTTAGACCTGCTTCAGACCTGCTTTAGACCTGCTGTAGTCCTGCTTTAGACCTGCTTTAGACCTGCTTTAGACCTGCTTTAGTCCTGCTTTAGTCCTGCTTTAGTCCTGCTTTAGTCCTGTTTTAGTCCTGCTTTAGACCTGCTTTAGTCCTGCTTTAGTCCTGCTTTAGACCTGCTTTAGACCTGCTTTAGACCTGCTTTAGACCTGCTTTAGACCTGCTTTAGACCTGCTTTAGACCTGCTTTAGTCCTGCTTTAGACCTGCTTTAGACCTGTTTTAGACCTGCTTTAGTCCTGCTTTAGACCTGCTTTAGACCTGTTTTAGACCTGCTTTAGTCCTGCTTTAGTCCTGCTTTAGACCTGCTTTAGACCTGCTTTAGACCTGCTTCAGACCTGCTTTAGACCTGCTTTAGTCCTTGCTTTAGACCTGCTTTAGACCTGCTTTAGACCTGTTTTAGACCTGCTTTAGTCCTGCTTTAGTCCTGCTTTAGTCCTGCTTTAGACCTGCTTTAGTCCTGCTTTAGTCCTGTTTTAGACCTGCTTTAGTCCTGTTTTAGTCCTGCTTTAGACCTGTTTTAGTCCTGCTTTAGACCTGCTTTAGTCCTGCTGTAGTCCTGCTTTAGTCCTGCTTTAGACCTGCTTTAGTCCTGCTTTAGACCTACTTTAGTCCTGCTTTAGTCCTGCATTAGACCTGCTTTAGTCCTGCTTTAGACCTGCTTTAGTCCTACTTTAGACCTGCTTTAGTCCTGCTTTAGTCCTGCTTTAGACCTGTTTTAGTCCTGCTTTAGACCTGCTTTAGTCCTGCTGTAGTCCTGCTTTAGTCCTGCTTTAGACCTGCTTTAGTCCTGCTTTAGACCTACTTTAGTCCTGCTTTAGTCCTGCATTAGACCTGCTTTAGTCCTGCTTTAGACCTGCTTTAGACCTGCTGTAGTCCTGCTTTAGTCCTGCTTTAGTCCTGCTTTAGACCTGCTTTAGTCCTGCTTTAGACCTGCTTTAGACCTGCTTTAGTCCTGCTTTAGACCTGCTTTAGTCCTGCTTTAGACCTGCTTTAGACCTGCTTTAGTCCTGCTTTAGACCTGCTTTAGTCCTGCTTTAGTCCTGCTTTAGACCTGCTTTAGACCTGCTTTAGTCCTGCTTTAGTCCTGCTTTAGTCCTGCTTTAGACCTGCTTTAGACCTGCTTTAGTCCTGCTTTAGTCCTGCTTTAGACCTGCTTTAGACCTGCTTTAGACCTGCTTTAGTCCTATTTTAGACCTGCTTTAGTCCTGCTTTAGACCTGCTTTAGACCTGCTTTAGACCTGCTTTAGTCCTGCTTTAGACCTGCTTTAGTCCTGCTTTAGACCTGCTTCAGACCTGTTTTAGACCTGCTTTAGTCCTGCTTTAGACCTGCTTTAGACCTGCTTTAGACCTGCTTTAGACCTGCTTTAGTCCTACTTTAGTCCTGCTTTAGACCTGCTTTAGTCCTGCTTTAGACCTGCTTTAGACCTGCTTTAGTCCTGCTTTAGACCTGCTTTAGTCCTGCTTTAGTCCTGCTTTAGTCCTGCTTTAGTCCTGCTTTAGACCTGCTTTAGTCCTGCTTTAGTCCTGCTTTAGTCCTGCTTTAGACCTGCTTTAGACCTGCTTTAGTCCTGCTTTAGTCCTGCTTTAGACCTGCTTTAGACCTGCTTTAGACCTGCTTTAGTCCTGCTTTAGACCTGCTTTAGACCTGCTTTAGTCCTGCTTTAGACCTGCTTTAGACCTGCTTTAGACCTGTTTTAGTCCTGCTTTAGTCCTGCTTTAGTCCTGCTTTAGTCCTGCTTTAGACCTGCTTTAGTCCTGCTTTAGTCCTGCTTTAGTCCTGCTTTAGACCTGCTTTAGTCCTGCTTTAGACCTGCTGTAGTTCTGCTTTAGTCCTGCTTTAGACCTGCTTTAGTCCTGCTTTAGTCCTGCTTTAGTCCTGCTTTAGACCTGCTTTAGTCCTGCTTTAGACCTGCTGTAGTCCTGCTTTAGTCCTGCTTTAGTCCTGCTTTAGACCTGCTTTAGTCCTGCTTTAGTCCTGCTTTAGTCCTGCTTTAGACCTGTTTTAGACCTGCTTTAGTCCTGCTTTAGTCCTGCTTTAGACCTGTTTTAGTCCTGCTTTAGACCTGTTTTAGACCTGCTTTAGTCCTGCTTTAGTCCTGCTTTAGTCCTGCTTTAGACCTGCTTTAGTCCTGCTTTAGTCCTGCTTTAGTCCTGCTTTAAACCTGCTTTAGTCCTGCTTTAGACCTGCTGTAGTCCTGCTTTAGTCCTGCTTTAGACCTGCTTTAGTCCTGCTTTAGACCTGCTTTAGTCCTGCTTTAGACCTGCTTTAGTCCTGCTTTAGACCTGCTATAGTCCTGCTTTAGTCCTGCTTTAGACCTGCTTTAGTCCTGCTTTAGACCTGCTTTAGTCCTGCTTTAGACCTGCTTTAGTCCCGCTTTAGACCCGCTTTAGTCCCGCTTTAGTCCCGCTTTAGTCCCGCTTTAGTCCCGCTTTAGACCCGCTTTAGTCCTGCTTTAGACCTGCTTTAGTCCTGCTTTAGACCTGCTTTAGTCCTGCTTTAGACCTGCTGTAGTCCTGCTTTAGTCCTGCTTTAGACCTGCTTTAGTCCTGCTTTAGACCTGCTTTAGTCCTGCTTTAGACCTGCTTTAGTCCCACTTTAGACCTGCTTTAGACCTGCTTCAGACCTGTTTTAGTCCTGCTTTAGTCCTGCTTTAGACCTGCTTTAGACCTGCTGTAGTCCTGCTTTAGTCCTGCTTTAGTCCTGCTTTAGACCTGCTTTAGTCCTGCTTTAGTCCTGCTTTAGACCTGCTTTAGACCTGCTTTAGTCCTGCTTTAGTCCTGCTTTTGTCCTGCTTTAGACCTGCTT
Source organism: Eucyclogobius newberryi (assembly GCF_026437365.1). Classification (NCBI taxonomy): domain Eukaryota; kingdom Metazoa; phylum Chordata; class Actinopteri; order Gobiiformes; family Gobiidae; genus Eucyclogobius; species Eucyclogobius newberryi. Next base: position 8,357,059 of record NW_027316056.1, read on the forward strand.
TAGTCCTGCTTTGGACCTGCTTTAGACCTGCTTTAGTCCTGCTTTAGACCTGCTTTAGTCCTGCTTTAGACCTGCTGTAGTCCTGCTTTAGACCTGCTTTAGTCCTGCTTTAGACCTGCTTTAGTCCTGCTTTAGACCTGCTTTAGTCCTGCTTTAGACCTGCTGTAGTCCTGCTTTAGTCCTGCTTTAGTCCTGCTTTAGACCTGCTTTAGTCCTGCTTTAGACCTGCTTTAGACCTGCTTTAGACCTGCTTTAGTCCTGCTTTAGACCTGCTTTAGTCCTGCTTTAGACCTGCTTTAGTCCTGCTTTAGTCCTGCTTTAGACCTGCTGTAGTCCTGCTTTAGTCCTGCTTTAGACCTGCTTTAGTCCTGCTTTAGACCTGCTTTAGTCCTGCTTTGGACCTGCTTTAGTCCTGCTTTAGTCCTGCTTTAGTCCTGCTTTAGTCCTGCTTTAGACCTGCTTTAGTCCTGCTTTAGTCCTGCTTTAGACCTGCTTTAGTCCTGCTTTAGACCTGCTTTAGTCCTGCTTTAGACCTGCTTTAGTCCTGCTTTAGTCCTGCTTTAGTCCTGCTTTAGTCCTGCTTTAGTCCTGCTTTAGACCTGCTGTAGTCCTGCTTTAGTCCTGCTTTTGTCCTGCTTTAGACCTGCTTTAGTCCTGCTTTAGACCTGCTTTAGACCTGCTTTAGACCTGCTTTAGTCCTGCTTTAGACCTGCTTTAGTCCTGCTTTAGACCTGCTTTAGTCCTGCTTTAGTCCTGCTTTAGACCTGCTGTAGTCCTGCTTTAGTCCTGCTTTAGTCCTGCTTTAGACCTGCTTTAGTCCTGCTTTAGACCTGCTTTAGACCTGCTTTAGACCTGCTTTAGTCCTGCTTTAGTCCTGCTTTAGTCCTGCTTTAGACCTGCTTTAGTCCTGCTTTAGTCCTGCTTTAGTCCTGCTTTAGACCTGCTTTAGACCTGCTTTAGTCCTGCTTTAGTCCTGCTTTAGTCCTGCTTTAGTCCTGCTTTAGACCTGCTTTAGACCTGCTTTAGACCTGCTTTAGTCCTGCTTTAGTCCTGCTTTAGACCTGCTTTAGTCCTGCTTTAGACCTGCTTTAGACCTGCTTTAGACCTGCTTTAGTCCTGCTTTAGACCTGCTTTAGACCTGCTTTAGACCTGTTTTAGACCTGGTTTAGTCCTGCTTTAGTCCTGCTTTAGACCTGCTTCAGACCTGTTTTAGACCTGCTTTAGTCCTGCTTTAGACCTGCTGTAGTCCTGCTTTAGTCCTGCTTTAGTCCTGCTTTAGACCTGCTTTAGTCCTGCTTTAGTCCTGCTTTAGTCCTGCTTTAGACCTGTTTTAGACCTGCTTTAGTCCTGCTTTAGTCCTGCTTTAGACCTGTTTTAGTCCTGCTTTAGACCTGTTTTAGACCTGCTTTAGTCCTGCTTTAGTCCTGCTTTAGACCTGCTTTAGTCCTGCTTTAGACCTGCTTTAGTCCTGCTTTAGTCCTGCTTTAGTCCTGCTTTAAACCTGCTTTAGTCCTGCTTTAGACCTGCTGTAGTCCTGCTTTAGTCCTGCTTCAGACCTGCTTTAGTCCTGCTTTAGACCTGCTTTAGTCCTGCTTTAGACCTGCTTTAGTCCTGCTTTAGACCTGCTGTAGTCCTGCTTTAGTCCTGCTTTAGACCTGCTTTAGTCCTGCTTTAGACCTGCTTTAGTCCTGCTGTAGTCCTGCTTTAGTCCTGCTTTAGTCCTGCTTTAGACCTGCTTTAGTCCTGCTTTAGTCCTGCTTTAGACCTGCTTTAGACCTGCTTTAGTCCTGCTTTAGTCCTGCTTTAGTCCTGCTTTAGTCCTGCTTTAGACCTGCTTTAGTCCTGCTTTGGACCTGCTTTAGACCTGCTTTAGTCCTGCTTTAGACCTGCTTTAGTCCTGCTTTAGACCTGCTTTAGTCCTGCTTTAGACCTGCTTTAGTCCTGCTTTAGACCTGCTTTAGACCTGCTTTAGTCCTGCTTTAGTCCTGCTTTAGACCTGCTTTAGTCCTGCTTTAGACCTGCTTTAGTCCTGCTTTAGACCTGCTGTAGTCCTGCTTTAGTCCTGCTTTAGACCTGCTTTAGTCCTGCTTTAGACCTGCTTTAGTCCTGCTTTAGACCTGCTTTAGTCCTGCTTTAGACCTGCTGTAGTCCTGCTTTAGTCCTGCTTTAGTCCTGCTTTAGACCTGCTTTAGTCCTGCTTTAGACCTGCTTTAGACCTGCTTTAGACCTGCTTTAGTCCTGCTTTAGACCTGCTTTAGTCCTGCTTTAGACCTGCTTTAGTCCTGCTTTAGTCCTGCTTTAGACCTGCTGTAGTCCTGCTTTAGTCCTGCTTTAGACCTGCTTTAGTCCTGTTTAGACCTGTTTTAGACCTGCTTTAGACCTGCTTTAGTCCTGCTTTAGACCTGCTTTAGTCCTGCTTTAGTCCTGCTTTAGTCCTGCTTTAGTCCTGCTTTAGACCTGCTTTAGTCCTGCTTTAGACCTGCTTTAGTCCTGCTTTAGACCTGCTTTAGTCCTGCTTTAGTCCTGCTTTAGTCCTGCTATAGACCTGCTTTAGTCCTGCTTTAGTCCTGCTTTAGTCCTGCTTTAGACCTGCTTTAGTCCTGCTTTAGACCTGCTGTAGTCCTGCTTTAGTCCTGCTTTAGACCTGCTTTAGTCCTGCTTTAGACCTGCTTTAGTCCTGCTTTAGACCTGCTTTAGACCTGCTTTAGACCTGCTTTAGTCCTGCTTTAGACCTGCTGTAGTCCTGCTTTAGTCCTGCTTTTGTCCTGCTTTAGACCTGCTTTAGTCCTGCTTTAGACCTGCTTTAGACCTGCTTTAGACCTGCTTTAGTCCTGCTTTAGACCTGCTTTAGTCCTGCTTTAGACCTGCTTTAGTCCTGCTTTAGTCCTGCTTTAGACCTGCTGTAGTCCTGCTTTAGTCCTGCTTTAGTCCTGCTTTAGACCTGCTTTAGTCCTGCTTTAGTCCTGCTTTAGTCCTGCTTTAGACCTGCTTTAGACCTGCTTTAGACCTGCTTTAGTCCTGCTTTAGTCCTGCTTTAGACCTGCTTTAGACCTGCTTTAGTCCTGCTTTAGACCTGCTTTAGACCTGCTTTAGACCTGTTTTAGACCTGGTTTAGTCCTGCTTTAGTCCTGCTTTAGACCTGCTTCAGACCTGTTTTAGACCTGCTTTTGTCCTGCTTTAGACCTGCTTTAGACCTGCTTTAGACCTGTTTTAGTCCTGCTTTAGTCCTGCTTTAGTACTGCTTTAGTCCTGCTTTAGACCTGCTTTAGTCCTGCTTTAGTCCTGCTTTAGACCTGATTTAGTCCTGCTTTAGACCTGCTGTAGTCCTGCTTTAGTCCTGCTTTAGACCTGCTTTAGTCCTGCTTTAGACCTGCTTTAGTCCTGCTTTAGACCTGCTTTAGTCCTGCTTTAGACCTGCTTTAGTCCTGCTGTAGTCCTGCTTTAGTCCTGCTTTAGTCCTGCTTTAGTCCTGCTTTAGTCCTGCTTTAGACCTGCTTTAGTCCTGCTTTAGACCTGCTTTAGACCTGCTTTAGACCTGCTTTAGTCCTGCTTTAGACCTGCTTCAGTCCTGCTTTAGACCTGCTTTAGACCTGCTTTAGTCCTGCTTTAGTCCTGCTTTAGTCCTGCTTTAGTCCTGCTTTAGACCTGCTTTAGTCCTGCTTTAGACCTGCTTTAGACCTGCTTTAGACCTGCTTTAGTCCTGCTTTAGACCTGCTTTAGTCCTGCTTTAGTCCTGCTTTAGACCTGCTTTAGTCCTGCTTTAGACCTGCTTTAGTCCTGCTTTAGTCCTGCCTTAGACCTGCTTTAGACCTGCTTTAGACCTGTTTTAGTCCTGCTTTAGTCCTGCTTTAGTCCTGCTTTAGTCCTGCTTTAGACCTGCTTTAGTCCTGCTTTAGACCTGCTTTAGTCCTGCTTTAGTCCTGCTTTAGTCCTGCTTTAGACCTGATTTAGTCCTGCTTTAGACCTGCTGTAGTCCTGCTTTAGACCTGCTTTAGTCCTGCTTTAGACCTGCTTTAGTCCTGCTTTAGACCTGCTTTAGTCCTGCTTTAGACCTGCTTTAGTCCTGCTTTAGACCTGCTGTAGTCCTGCTTTAGTCCTGCTTTAGACCTGCTTTAGTCCTGCTTTAGACCTGCTTTAGACCTGCTTTAGACCTGCTTTAGTCCTGCTTTAGACCTGCTTTAGTCCTGCTTTAGACCTGCTTTAGTCCTGCTTTAGTCCTGCTTTAGACCTGCTTTAGTCCTGCTTTAGTCCTGCTTTAGACCTGCTTTAGTCCTGTTTAGACCTGTTTTAGACCTGCTTTAGTCCTGTTTAGACCTGTTTTAGACCTGCTTTAGTCCTGCTTTAGTCCTGCTTTAGACCTGCTTTAGTCCTGCTTTAGTCCTGCTTTAGACCTGCTTTAGACCTGCTTTAGACCTGCTTTAGACCTGCTTTAGACCTGCTTTAGTCCTGCTTTAGACCTACTTTAGACCTGCTTTAGACCTGCTTTAGACCTGCTTTAGACCTGCTTTAGTCCTGCTTTAGACCTGCTTCAGACCTGTTTTAGACCTGCTTTAGTCCTGCTTTAGACCTGCTTTAGACCTGCTTTAGACCTGTTTTAGACCTGCTTTAGTCCTGCTTTAGTCCTGCTTTAGTCCTGCTTTAGTCCTGCTTTAGACCTGCTTTTGACCTGCTTTAGTCCTGCTTTAGACCTGTTTTAGTCCTGCTTTAGTCCTGCTTTAGTCCTGCTTTAGACCTGCTTTAGACCTGCTTTAGTCCTGCTTTAGACCTGTTTTAGTCCTGCTTTAGTCCTGCTTTAGTCCTGCTTTAGACCTGCTTTAGTCCTGCTTTAGTCCTGCTGTAGTCCTGCTTTAGACCTGCTTTAGACCTGCTTTAGTCCTGCTTTAGACCTGTTTTAGTCCTGCTTTAGTCCTGCTTTAGTCCTGTTTTAGTCCTGCTTTAGTCCTGCTTTAGTCCTGCTTTAGACCTGCTTTAGACCTGCTTTAGTCCTGCTTTAGACCTGTTTTAGTCCTGCTTTAGTCCTGCTTTAGTCCTGCTTTAGACCTGCTTTAGTCCTGCTTTAGTCCTGCTGTAGTCCTGCTTTAGACCTGCTTTAGACCTGCTTTAGTCCTGCTTTAGACCTGTTTTAGTCCTGCTTTAGTCCTGCTTTAGTCCTGCTTTAGACCTGCCATAGACCTGCTTTAGTCCTGCTTTAGACCTGTTTTAGTCCTGCTTTAGTCCTGCTTTAGTCCTGCTTTAGACCTGCTTTAGACCTGCTTTAGTCCTGCTTTAGTCCTGCTTTAGACCTGCTTTAGTCCTGCTTTAGTCCTGCTTTAGTCCTGCTTTAGTCCTGCTTTAGACCTGCTTTAGACCTGCTTTAGTCCTGCTTTAGTCCTGCTTTAGTCCTGCTATAGTCCTTGGGGGCTGAGTTGGTGTTGGTCGTGCTTCTCTGCAGCTTCATGCTTCATGTGCTAAAGTGGGTTACCCCCCCACTAGTCCGAAGGTTCACAAGTCCGAAGGTTCACTGGTCCGAAGGTTCACTGGTCCGAAGGTTCACTGGTCCGAAGGTTCACTGGTCCGAAGGTTCACAGTCCGAAGGTTCACTGGTCCGAAGGTTCACAAGTCCGAAGGTTCACTGGTCCGAAGGTTCACAAGTCCGAAGGTTCACTGGTCCGAAGGTTCACTAGTCCGAAGGTTCACTAGTCCGAAGGTTTTAAAGGTTCGCTAGTCCGAAGGTTTTAAAGGTTCACTAGTCCGAAGGTTCACTGGTCCGAAGGTTCACAAGTCCGAAGGTTCACTGGTCCGAAGGTTCACAAGTCCGAAGGTTCACTAGTCCGAAGGTTCACTGGTCCGAAGGTTCACAAGTCCGAAGGTTCACTGGTCCGAAGGTTCACTAGTCCGAAGGTTCACTAGTCCGAAGGTTTTAAAGGTTCGCTAGTCCGAAGGTTTTAAAGGTTCACTAGTCCGAAGGTTCACTGGTCCGAAGGTTCACTAGTCCGAAGGTTCGCTAGTCCGAAGGTTCGCTAGTCCGAAGGTTTTAAAGGTTCGCTAGTCCGAAGGTTTTAAAGGTTCACTAGTCCGAAGGTTCACTGGTCCGAAGGTTCACTAGTCCGAAGGTTCGCTAGTCCGAAAGTCCCTCATAGGCTAAAGTGAAGGTACAGACTGCATCAGGATGTAGTCAGTCTGTAAAATGCGCACGGAGCAGAAGATATGCACTGGGGCTCGTCAAGTTTAATGTACCAGCTGCTACAGGAGGCACATGTTGTACTGTGTATGTGAAAATAACAAGGGAACATCTCGAATCCTCCACTCTATGCCTCCATTTGATCATAAGTATAGAAATGATATATGTATATATAGAAACGCGTGATCCGATCACCGTAGGATTGGTAGTCAAAAAGGAAATTCAGCTGGCCAAGACGGGAGTGTCTACAGAGGCGCGGCCGAAACTGCTGCTATTTGAGTTAATTCATTCATTAATAATACGATAAGGAGCTCAGGCTATGCACAGAAACAAGTCGGTTATGGAAAATACGTGAGTTTAATCATAAAAAGTGCATCAACACTAGAAAAGTCTTAAAAGCCAGTGTGTGGGGCAAAGGGAGGCGAGGAGAGCCCTGAGAGGACTCACACCTTCGGACCAGTGAACCTTCGGACTCGTGGGCAGCCACCGCTAAGGGGTTTGAGAGAGCGAGGACACAGAAGACACACAGGACACAGAAGACACACAGGACACAGAAGACACAGAGGACACAGAAGACACAGAGGACACAGAAGACACAGAGGACACAGAGGACACAGAAGACACAGAAGACATAGAGGACACAGAAGACATAGAGGACACAGAAGACACAGAGGACACAGAGGACACAGAAGACACAGAGGACACAGGACACAGCACTCACCTGAGCCACCTGCTCCAGGAGAAGTGGTCTCCCCTTCACTCTCTGTTTCATTTCCTTAATTTCCTGCTCGTATTCCTTTTTACGCTGGAGGTCCATTTTCCTGCAGACAAAAAGAAGAATAGACTTAATTATTCGTTATTATTAATGAGTGAGTTCTTTATCATAAATAAATCCTTTTGTCAAGAAAATGCAGTTAAAGTAACCACATGGTCTTCCACCTGTAGCTTGTGAACAATCACAGTTTCCAACAAAAACCCCGCCTCTGTGTGGAGTGGGCTCCGGCTTTTCACCAATTACAAGCCCAGAACCCCCCCTTCCACTCATGACCGTAAACTGGCTCAGAAACTCCCGGTTAAACTCCAGGTTATTACGGCTGCACCAGGACACCAGCCGGTCCACTGGTGACTTTCCTCTCCTTTTGGACCTTGTCGAGCGTGGGTACCTGAACTCCTTGAGTTTGCTGGGCTGCGTCTGCGACAGGGACGTGTGCGGGTCGTTGGCCTGGGCGCGCTTCACCACCGTCGTCTGCAGCCTCTTCTCCCTCCGCCTCTGCTTCTCTCTCCACTGATCCTCCTCTGCGTCCGCCTTCCTCCTCTGCTCCAGCGCCTTTCTGCTCAACCACAAACCCGTCACTTCACCTGGACTCGGGGCGGGAGGCGGAGGAGGAGGACGGGAGGACGAGGAGAGGACGGGACGGGAGCAAACGGGCGAGGGAAGCGAGCTGAGGGGAGCGAGCTGAGGGGAGCGAGGAGAGACCAGGGTTACCAGGGGAACTACAGTGGTGGAGGCTTGAATATATGTACTCGAGTAGAAGTACAGGACAATTATATTATGAAGTAGGATGTCAATCACTGGAGGTAAGAAGAGAACAGCGTTTTGTTTTTCATAAAGCTCTCATTGGGCCTGATTAGTTCATATATTTGCTGAATATCTGATCAAGTATTTGGTGATGAAGAACTCAGGACATTCTTATTTTGGAGAATCAATACAGAGCAAGGGAAAAATACATTTTAAAGTTATTTTATATATTTGAATGAACTCAATGCATGTATAAAAGACTATCCACAGTGCAAGTGCTCTCGTTTTAAATGTTTTAATGATTTTATTCCACATTGGGTGTTTTTATACATTTGTTTTATTTAGTTTTATTGATTATTTCATTGCCGTTTTATCTAGATATTCTGTTTCATTTGTTTTATATGTTTTTATGTGTTTTGTATTCAACAGGACAATCATGAAAAAGAGAGTATATATGAGTACACCCTGTGTAAATACAAATAAAGAAATAAATAAGCACAAGTACCGTCTGTAGTTAAAGTCTATATGACAAGTTGGACAAAAAACGTATTAAACACAATTATATTTCAGATTTGACTAAACATTTTGTCTAATCGTCCCCAGTTTAAGCATTTTTGTAAAGTTTATAATTGTACTTCCTGGTTGGACATGAGCAGCAAATATAACATGGGCAGATGTAATTCCACAACTGTTACCTAGCAACCAGACTGTAAACAAGACTGTAAACAAGAGCCAAAATCCATTTAAATTTAACAGTTATGATTTGACACACAATAATACCATACAACACCTTTAATGTGTTGAATGTTTTTTTAACACACAAAAGTCAGATAAGTGTAAAGCGTCTGTTTTCAATGGCACGTCGCACATTGATGACATCACAGAGGAATTCAGCTCTACTTCCTGTCATTTTAAACGTTTATTTTTTGAGACGTCTTCACAAACTGCAACTTAACATATTTACCACTGTTTTTTTAACACCAAACTAAGTGATAATTAGAAAAACAGCAGAACCTTCATATAGACTTTAAGTAAAAGTAAAAACCCCAATCTTCCCCTAAATATGATCAATATATTCAATGCCGTTTCAACACGTTTTAACCCTAAATGTGTTTCCGTAGACGACCTAAATGCTCCGTTGACTGAAGCACGCACGCACCTGACGGCCTCCTGCCGTTTGCGGGCGGCGCTGGTGCTTTTGCTGGGCAGGAGCTCGGTGCTGCCGGACAGGGACGAGCAGAGGCTGGACGTGGGCGTGTGCCGGGGCGGCTCCGGGCTGTAGGGCCAGCGCAGCGCTTTGGGGCTGCTCTGCTCCTTCTCGATCTCCGCCAGGATCCGGTCCCGGTGCGACGAGATCTGCGAGGTCTTCAGCTCGAACGGCTCGCAGCTGGTCGTGGGCTTCACCTCTTTGCGCTTCTCCAGGCGCTTCTTGAACCGCCTGTAGCTGGCGTCGAAATCCGGAACGTCTTTGTTGATCTTCGGCTGGTACGTGCAGTCGCTGTCCTCGTTTTTGCTCTTTTTGCGCTCTGCGAGTCGACGCGAGAGCATGGAGGGCGGCATGGCGGCGCTGGAGAGCATCTCCTGCGCTCTCAGTTGCATTTTGATGGAGCGGTACAGCTGCTCCTCCTTCATCTGGTCCCCGGCGGCCGCCGCGTACACCGACTTGGGCACCGGTTTGGCTTTGAACGGCTTGATCTCGTCTCGATCCGGCGGCGACGCTTTCCGCTGTTGCCTCTGCTCCTTCTTCAACCGCTCCCGTTCCAAGAAACTGAACGGCTTCTGGAGACTTTTGAGGTGATGTTCCTCCCTGGTGGCTTTCCTTCGCTCCTCGCTCTTCTCCTGCAGCTCTTCGAACAGCGGTAGGTGGATGTGCGCCGGGACCGGACTCGCCCTGAACTTCCGTTGGCATTCGGTGAGGTCCTCCAGTTGCCTCCTCAGCTCGGCGTTTTCGTGTTCCATTTCCGAGCGCGTCTTGATCCCCCGCTTCCTCCGCTCTTCCTCTCGCAGCATCATTTGAAAGGGCCTGGGAACCGTCGCCCGGTGCCTCCGCTTCTTCTTCCGTCGTGGCGTTTTGCCGTCGGTTCGGTCGAGGCTGCGCAGGGACGAGGAGGACAAGCGGCGCGTGGGGGAGAGTTTGAAGTCCAGCCACATGTTCTTGATGTGTTCCTTCGGCGAGAACTGCAGATATTTATCGGCGTTGCTCACATCCACGTCGTCGTCCTCGTCATCGGATGAATCGGAGAGTCCGTATCGCAGCTCGACCGCAGAGTGAGACTTTCTCAGACGGTGGGACGCTGAGGGACCGCTGTTGGACCAATGAGTCCTGCACACACACAAGAGGAAGTGATTCAGTTGAGAAGGCGTTATGATCAACTGAAACATCAGTTCAAGTCATGTTCATGCGATTTCCTCTGAACAAGTGCACACCAGGGCGTTTGGACACATTATACATCACTTTAAAACAAAGAGCAATAGCAGGGGTCAGCAAGGTCAAAATAAATATCTGGATTTCCCTAGAGCCCAGTACAGGGCAATTATTCTCTGACTTGGATTAATTTGTTCAACAACTAATTTTATTTGCAAGTTTTCTATTTTATTTTGAAAAAATGTAAGTGTTTAAAAGTTAAGAGTTTTTTTTTAATAGAATGTTTATAAATCCATTTGAAATAAAGTATCTTGTTACATCAATGGAAAATATTGATTGTTAGTCACTTTTGTGTTTTGCTATGCAATTATCAAATTGCTATACAAATTTTAAAAAAGTAATGTGTAGTTTAGCAGCACCGATCTATACAAGTGAAAATCCTTAATCTGAGCCCGTCGTTCTCAAAACTATTACTACTACTACTACCATAATCCTAAAAAACAATGAGTCGACAGATCAAAATGTGGTCGACTGAGACATTACTAAGAAAAGGGTCTCTCTAAATGGCCCCTGACCTGTGCGCGGCCTCCCTCGCCTCTCCGTCCAGGGGCTCGCTGGACTTGAGCTGTAGTTTCCTCCGGTACATGCTCTCCAGCTCGGCCATGGTCCTCAGGTGGGCCTTCTTCAGCTCCTCCAGTTTGGTGTAGTACTCCTCATTTGAGAAGAAGATTTTGCTGAGGTCTATGCGGTCTCCAGAAGCGCGCAGATTCACCACCGGGCCGCGGCTCGTCAGGTAATCTTCGTCGTAGAAGTCTGAGCCGCACTCCTCAAACTCCAGCTGGGAACAAACACAAAACCAGTTCTATTCAACAATTGGGCCGAAACTATTATAATAAACTGTTATTTTGGTAATTGAAAAGTCAGCAATTATTTTTGGATTGGTCAACTGGCCAAGAGTCTTTTTAAATACATTTTTTATCAAATAAAGGTTTAACTGTGGCGACTGGAGGCTTCTAGATGCATTTACAAATAAAGTGCATTATTAATGTAAATCTGAAATAATTTTTTGACCTTTTTGATTTAAAAATGACACTGTGTTTGTTATAAATATCTTTTTGTACCTGTTTTAGAGTCTGAATAGTCCAGATAACAATTACGATGATCAAAATACGATTATTATTATTATTTTTTATAGTCGATTAGTCACAATTAGTTGATTATTGCAGCCTCTCTTGATACATTTTGAAAACTTTTTGAATATAAAACAACAACAACATAATTATAATAATATATTTTATTTAAACAGTTCAAATCCAAAAGAACTGTCCCATTTTGCCCATTATTTATTCTAATATAATTCATCAATAGCAAAAAGCGAGTATTCCAATAGTTTAGTTAAAATTAAAATTCACAATACAAATGTTGTAGTTTTCACAAGTACATATACCTATATTTTGACCTAAAAAATTTAAAAGCCTTCAGTGCCCATATTTCAACTTGTAGTCGTTTGTCTTAATGTTCAACAGAAATAAAAGTCAACTAATCCAAAGGTGCTGCCCTATTATACTATATCATATAATCCCAAATTATGGAAACAATTCTAAACTGGGACAGTGATGGCGGTTTTAGTACAACAATTGGATCATGTGGTTGATACTCGGAGCGTATCAGGAGTTTAGAAAGATACTCACGCATTTTAAGACCAGTAAAGAAAAGAAGATCTGGTCCTAGCAACAAGTATTTCATCAATTCCATCCACTGAAAACTGCAATAGCTCAATAACTTGTTTTAAACTGAGCTAACGGCCCTTCTCCTCCCGTTCTCTCTTAAACCGGACGTGTTGTGGAGAGTCGCCGGTGACGCAGGTCTAAGCTCATTACGGGTGTTTGTGTGAGAGGGACAGGTGGGGGCGTCGACAGGTGGGGGCGTCGACAGGTGGGGGCGTCGACAGGTGGGGGCGTCGACAGCACGAGATGACCCATGACACTCGCCCTCTTAAGCCCACACAAGTCCTGAACCGTTCTGGAAAAAGGACTGACTCAGCATCAAAGGCAACATTATATTAGAGATGGGCAATGTATGTAGATAATATCGTGAACGTTTGAATATTGAGGATATCCTAAAAAAATGGAATAAAAAGCTGATTCAAAATAAAAATGAAAAAAATTATGTTGTAAAGCTGATTTTTCTGTACTTTTGTGGCTCATTTTAAAGATATTTCACATTTGTCTGATAATTAAACCTCAATTGATATGTTTAAAGACATGTAGACATAGGACACAGTAGTAATATTGTTATCAGATACTCAAAAAATATATCATATATATCAATATTACATATGTCAAGCTTATTAGGTGAATTGTGGTTATTCAGGTCACAATATAATAAATACAACTAAAAGATAATAAAGAATAACAGTGGAAGAAATGCTAAATTAGAATATCAAGTGTAACCTATGGTTAAAAATATAAAAAATGAGCTAAAAAAAGCATGTAATGTTTAATCTAGTCTCCCGAACAATAGTATAAAGTCATATTTCTGCAATTTTGTGAATAATTGTATGGACCATTCACGTTGAACCTCAACAACACATTTACAGACACATTTGAGCACATTCCTGTCGCTTTGTAAAAATGTCTGAATATCGATATTGCAATACTGAAAAAAATATGGGGATATTCAGTGCTGTCAACGCTCATACACTGAGACTTTTTACTGACATTATAAACAACATAAAGGTTAAATATTATGATTCAAGGCTCATCGACAGAGAATATTCATGAATAAATTGTATTATTGATACAAAGTTAAAACCCATTGACATTTTGATTTACTGGTAATAATCACACTGTTTTTGTTATAAAAAGGACTTTTTGTATTTGTTTTAGAGCCTCTATAATCCAGATAACAATGATTGAACTACAACTATATGATTATGTTTTATAGTCGACTAGTCACTATTAGTCAATTAATCGTAGCAGCCATAATTGTGAATAATGTTAATAACAATGTTTCTTCTCCCATTAATCGTTTGGCAAAAAAAGGTACATGATGACATTGGAAAGCTTTTAGCGGTTGTGTTTTACGTCCAGTGTTTTACGTCCAGTGTTTTTAGTGTTTTACGTCCAGTGTTTTTAGTGTTTTACGTCCAGTGTTTTCAGTGTTTTACGTCCAGTGTTTTTAGTGTTTTACGTCCAGTGTTTTTAGTGTTTTACGTCCAGTGTTTTACGTCCAGTGTTTTACGTCCAGTGTTTTTAGTGTTTTACGTCCAGTGTTTTTAGTGTTTTACGTCCAGTGTTTTACGTCCAGTGTTTTTAGTGTTTTACGTCCAGTGTTTTACGTCTAGTGTTTTTAGTGTTTTACGTCCAGTGTTTTTAGTGTTTTACGTCCAGTGTTTTTAGTGTTTTACGTCCAGTGTTTTACGTCCAGTGTTTTTAGTGTTTTACGTCCAGTGTTTTTAGTGTTTTACGTCCAGTGTTTTTAGTGTTTTACGTCCAGTGTTTTACGTCCAGTGTTTTTAGTGTTTTACGTCCAGTGTTTTACGTCTAGTGTTTTTAGTGTTTTACGTCCAGTGTTTTTAGTGTTTTACGTCCAGTGTTTTTAGTGTTTTACGTCCAGTGTTTTACGTCCAGTGTTTTTAGTGTTTTACGTCCAGTGTTTTTAGTGTTTTACGTCCAGTGTTTTTAGTGTTTTACGTCCAGTGTTTTACGTCCAGTGTTTTTAGTGTTTTACGTCCAGTGTTTTTAGTGTTTTACGTCCAGTGTTTTTAGTGTTTTACGTCCAGTGATTTTAGTGTTTTACGTTCAGTGTTTTACGTCCAGTGTTTTTAGTGTTTTACGCCCAGTGTTTTTAGTGTTTTACGTCCAGTGTTTTTACGTCCAGTGTTTTACGTCCAGTGTTTTTAGTGTTTTACGTCCAGTGTTTTACGTCCAGTGTTTTTAGTGTTTTTACGTCCAGTGTTTTACGTCCAGTGTTTTTATTGTTTTACGTCCAGTGTTTTACGTCCAGTGTTTTTAGTGTTTTACGTCCAGTGTTTTACGTCCAGTGTTTTTATTGTTTTACGTCCAGTGTTTTTAGTGTTTTACGTCCAGTGTTTTACGTCCAGCGTTTTAAGTGTTTAACGTCCAGTGTTTAACATCCAGTGTTTTTAGTGTTGTTTTTAGTGTTTTACGTCCAGTGTTTTTAGTGTTTTTACGTCCAGTGTTTTACGTCCAGTGTTTTTAGTGTTTTTACGTCCAGTGTTTTACGTCCGGTGTTTTTTAGTGTTTTTACGTCCAGTGTTTTACATCCAGTGTTTTAGGTGTTTTACGCCCAGTGTTTTACGTCCAGTGTTTAACGTCCAGTGTTTAACGTCCAGTATTTTACGTGTTTTACGCCCAGTGTTTTACGCCCAGTGTTTTACGTCCAGTGTTTTACGTCCAGTATTTTTAGTGTTTTACGTCCAGTGTTTTACGTCCAGTGTTTTACGTCCAGTGTTTTTAGTGTTTTTACGTCCAGTGTTTTTAGTGTTTTTACGTCCAGTGTTTTACGTCCAGTGTTTTAGGTGTTTTACGCCCAGTGTTTTACGTCCAGTGTTTAACGTCCAGTGTTTAACGTCCAGTATTTTACGTGTTTTACGCCCAGTGTTTTACGCCCAGTGTTTTACGCCCAGTGTTTTACGCCCAGTGTTTTACGTCCAGTGTTTTTAGTGTTTTACGTCCAGTGTTTTACGTCCAGCGTTTTAAGTGTTTAACGTCCAGTGTTTAACATCCAGTGTTTTTAGTGTCGTTTTTAGTGTTTTACGTCCAGTGTTTTTAGTGTTTTTACGTCCAGTGTTTTTACGTCCAGTGTTGGAGCGACGTGCTGAATTAGCCTGTGGGATTACAAACTGAGAGTGACGTGTGTAATCTGCTCCGCACAGACGTCCACGAATAGTCAGACAGCAAATAAAAGGGGTTAAATCCTCAGTGACGCGAGCACACACTGGCCTGGAACTGTCAACGGGCGCGGTCTCTCTCAACTACCATATAACAAAGAAACAAAGTTCCCCCTGTAAAAAACACTGTGCCAAACACTCACACGTTCTTCCTGCATAGTTTAAACAGCAGCGGGAGTGCGTTTGGTGAAGATTAAACATATTTTAATGCCTTTTATGTATTCAAAACCTATTAAAAAGAGGGTAACGGATTGGGAGAATCATACACCGCTCCACAGTCGACCGTTCCTGCTCCGCTGAGAGACACAGAACCATCAAACTGCCAGGGCCGAAGTCGACTAAAGACATTCTTGGTCGACTAAATACGTGTCCTGTCGACGGATTAGTCAACTAAAATACTAAACGTGTGGCAAAACCCATAAACATATCAAGTATCTCCTTGAATCCAACTCAAACTGCACTCTAAAGGCTACGACTGCACAGGAATTCATGCAAGTACAACTATTTAAACAGGAAAGTACTAGTAAATACATTTGATATATATATTATATACACACACAATACATAAGTTATCTTAAAATCAGGATTCACGCCAAACTCTTAAACTAATTCAATTCATATCGTCTCCTTTTTGCAGTCGTCCCATACGCCAGTAAATCCTTTTAATCAAAATTAAAATGACTAGTCGACTAATAAATCCTTTGAGTTCGACATGACACCGTCGACCGATTAATCGACTAAACGACTAAAAGATCCCCACAAACTGCTGAACTCTGCAGTCAAATCTTCTTTTAAAGTCTTTGTGCAATACTTGTAAAACTGCATGAATATGTAAATATGTAAAGATGTTGTACAGGTTCTATAGGTGACGTTAAAATGGTAATGATTTATGACTTAAGTGACGTTAAAGCCTAATTACTTGGGGCACCACCACAGACTGAATACTTCTACTAGAGTAAGATTAAGAGTAGATTTTCTTTTCAATCCAGCTCAAACTAAGAGCTGACGGAGCTAAAAGTCTGCTGTAAATCCAACTCGACCAAACAGTCTGTTGGAAACTTAATGAAGATAATCATGAGGTCAAAGGTCAGGCATTTTGAGCCAAAAGGAGGTGTAAAAAAACAAGGACGTTTCAGACCGTTCGAGTGAAAAAAGATCAAACCATCGCCGAGTAAATAAATAAATCCGTTTGATCCTGTTTTGGATTTCACAACTTTTTGACTCGTGAGTCGGAGCAAAGTGGAACTCAAACCTACCCAGAGTGCACTGCGTTCAGACCGACTTTTTTTTAAGTAATTGTTTTATCAAATAATCGCTATTAAGCCAATTTTTAATATAGAAATTGAGTTTGAAATGTTTTAAAACTGATCTTTAAACATATTAGACAAATGGGAATAGTCTGTAAAAAAATGTATCATAAAGGTTCTGAAATATCACATTATTGCCTTTTTTAAATGTTTATTCAGCACTTTTACTGAATTAACCATGTGCAATACTGACTTAACCATGTGCAATAATGACAACCATGTGCAATACTGACTTAACCATGTGCAATACTGACTTAACCATGTGCAATACTGACTTAACCATGTGCAATACTGACTTAACCATGTGCAATAATGACAACCATGTGCAATACTGACTTAACCATGTGCAATACTGACTTAACCATGTGCAATACTGACAACCATGTGCAATTCTGACTTAACCATGTTTAATACTGACTTAACCATGTGCAATACTGACAACCATGTGCAATTCTGACTTAACCATGTTTAATACTGACTTAACCATGTGCAATACTGACAACCATGTGCAATACTGACTTAACCATGTTTAATACTGACTTAACCATGTGCAATACTGACAACCATGTGCAATACTGACTTAACCATGTTTAATACTGACTTAACCATGTGCAATATTGACATAACCATGTGCAATACTGACGTTACCATGGGCAATACTGACTTAACCATGTGCAATACTGACAACCATATGCAGTACTGACTTAACTGTGCAATATTGACATAACCATGTGCAATACTGACAACCATGTGCAATACTGACTTAACCATGTGCAATACTGACTTAGCCATGTGCAATACTGACAACCATGTGCAGTACTGAATTAACTGTGCAATATTGACATAACCATGTGCAATACTGACAACCATGTGCAGTACTGACTTAACATGTGCAATATTGACATAACCATGTGCAATACTGACTTAACCATGTGCAATACTGACAACCATGTGCAATACTGACTTAACATGTGCAATATTGACATAACCATGTGCAATATTGGCATAACCATGTGCAATACTGACAACCATGTGCAATACTGACTTAACATGTGCAATATTGAATTAACCATGTGCAATACCGTCATATTCATGTGCAATTACTGTCATACTCACATGCAATAATGTCACATTCATGATGTAAATAGTGTGTTTATTTTACCATTATTATTAGTATTATTTTGTCTTACGCCATTTTTATTTTATTTTTATTTTTCCCCTCCATTCCTTATTAGGAAATGAGAGGTTTTGTCTATAGAAGTTTTGTTTATAAGAGTTTTGTTTATAAGAGTTCTTCTATTAAGAGTGTGTTTTAAACTTCCTATAAGTTATCTGTCCTTTTTCTCTGCATCTACTGCGTTGCAACAATGAAATTTCCCCATGTGTGGACAATAAAGGAATATCTTATCTTTTCATGGCATTTTTCAGTATAAATGATACACTTGATATTCATATGACGTGGATCATATAATAAGTGTGTTAATGGTGCGTTACCTCCAGGTCCTCGTCCTCGTCGTCGCGCGGTGCTGAGGGCAGGACCGCGGGCAGGACCGTCGCGGGCAGGACGCGCTCGCGCTCGTACGAGGCCAGAGGGGCCCTGGTGCGCGGGTCCACGGGGCTCTTCAGGCAGGACGTGACTAACACGTTGGTCCGGTGCGCACTGGACATTTTAGTGCTATTTTTGTGAGATTGGCGACATTTCTTTTGACTCCGAGGCCGTGGGATCAGCGACCGTGCGTTACTTAGCAACGGAAGAGCTTGGGAGGAAGTGACGTAAAAGAGACAGGAAGTGTGGGAAAATAAAATGTTGGGAAAATGTTTGGCTTTTTTGGCATATTCTTGTTAATAATTTAAATTAGAACGTTATAAATTATTACATAATATATCCAACATGTCAAATACACTGTAATATTGAGCCTAAATCTGTGCAATTGTCAAGTTATTGTAATGACAGTGTTAATGGGTGGATCTCCATTAACCTGTGAAGCTCCTATTTAAGCCCCAAAGCCTAGTTAAATACTCATTATTACATTTGTATCGAAAAGTTAATCAATTGTGTTATGTCTGGTTTTTTCAAGTATTTTAAAGTGCATTTGTGCAGAAAAATGTAACAGACACGCCTGTTTTCAGCTTCAAAATACAAGATTTGATTCTAAAGTGAAACTTCAAATTTAATTAACCTTTTTATTAAAAAAAAAAAAACGTAATTAAAACCTGTGCAATGAATTAAAACATTTAATTCAACCCCATTGTATACAATTATGTTAATATAATTCTATCACATATGGCCCACAAGATGTTTAATTAAATCTTAGGCAAGTGTATTTGTAGAGCACAATTCATACACAATGCAATTCAAAACCTTAACAGGAAAAAAATCCATTAAAATCACAAAGACACGAAAATCAAAAACAGTTCAAGACATAAAAGAGAGTGCAAAGAAAATCATTTCAGTCATATGCACAGCTAAACAAAACTGTTTTTAGCTTAGATTTGAACATTGTCAGAGAAGAACCTGTCTCACATCTTCAGGAAGAATGTTCCAGATTTTAGCTGCATAAAACTGAAACGTAGATTCCATGATGTAGATCCCGAGATGTAGCAGAGCTGCTTTAAAGTCTATTCTCTGAGCCACAGGAGCCAGTGCAGAGACCTGAGAACAGGACTAATGTGATGGTACTTCCTGGTTCTAGTCAGGACTAATGTGATGGTACTTCCTGCTTCTAGTCAGGACTAATGTGATGGTACTTCCTGGTTCTAGTCAGGACTAATGTGATGGTACTTCCTGCTTCTAGTCAGGACTAATGTGATGGTACTTCCTGGTTCTAGTCAGGACTAATGTGATGGTACTTCCTGCTTCTAGTCAGGACTAATGTGATGGTACTTCCTGCTTCTAGTCAGGACTAATGTGATGGTACTTCCTGGTTCTAGTCAGGACTAATGTGATGGTACTTCCTGCTTCTAGTCAGGACTAATGTGATGGTACTTCCTGCTTCTGGTCAGGACTAATGTGATGGTACTTCCTGCTTCTGGTCAGGACTAATGTGATGGTACTTCCTGCTTCTAGTCAGGACTAATGTGATGGTACTTCCTGCTTCTAGTCAGGACTAATGTGATGGTACTTCCTGGTTCTAGTCAGGACTAAAGTGATGGTACTTCCTGCTTCTAGTCAGGACTAATGTGATGGTACTTCCTGGTTCTAGTCAGGACTAATGTGATGGTACTTCCTGCTTCTAGTCAGGACTAATGTGATGGTACTTCCTGCTTCTGGTCAGGACTAATGTGATGGTACTTCCTGGTTCTAGTCAGGACTAATGTGATGGTACTTCCTGCTTCTGGTCAGGACTAATGTGATGGTACTTCCTGGTTCTAGTCAGGACTAATGTGATGGTACTTCCTGCTTCTAGTCAGGACTAATGTGATGGTACTTCCTGCTTCTGGTCAGGACTAATGTGATCATACTTCCTGGTTCTGGTCAGGACCCGAGCAGCAGCGTTCTGGATGAACTGCAGCTGTTCTACAGCTCGTTTGGAGAGGCCAGTGAGCAGGCCGTTACAGTCTAATCTACTGGAGACAAACACATGGATAAGTCTCTCTAAATCTGGTTTAGACTATTTTTTATTTTTGCAATGTTTTTAGATGGTAAAAAGCTGCTGATGTTATTGATTTGAGGTGGCTATTGATTTCTAACTTGATTTGTAGGTTTTAGAGCGAGACTCTGGAGGTGACGCCCAACACTTTGTTTCTGTGGTTCAAAGACGATTTCAGTCTTGTCTGAGTTCAGCTGGAGAAAGTTGTTTTGCCTCCACAAACTGATCTGTTGGATGCAGTGACAGAGTGAATCCACTGGTCCATAGTCACCTGCCGACAGTGAAACATAGATCTGACTCGTGTGCATAATTGTGATAGGACACATTTTCACTGCGTATCAACTGACCCAACGGCAGCATGTAGAGGTTGAACAGAAGGGGACCCAGGACTGACCCTTGGGGCACTCCACAGGTCAGGGTCATGTGGTCTGAGACACAGCTACCAATTTCAACAAAGTACTTCCTGTCTTCCAGATAGGACCTTAACCAGTTTAGGGCAGTGTCAGTGATGCCCACCCAGTCCTCTAGTCTCTGTAAGAGGATCCCATGATCGACAGTGTCAAAAGCATTTATGTCATTTGTAATCTTCAATTCTATTAAACACTATATTTTCATTTGGAACAAAATTATCAAGCCCAATTTTAGGCAGGAACAATCAAACATCATGTGTGCTTCATATTAAACTGCACCGGAAACAACTGGGGTGTCACGAAAAACAGCCTTTTATTAAATTACTGAACAAACAACTACAGAGAAATGAACAGACAAACGTCGTCCTCTGGTCACTGCAGAACTTCAGACGGTTCATAGAGTGTTCACCTGGAACAGATAAGAGACATTACGAGCTGGACAAAGGGCCTGCATTTGAAGCAGTCTTTGTTTGCAAAAAAAAGAAAAGGAGTTTAAGACAATAAATCTTACCACGTCATCGATCTTCAGAATACTGCGGACAGTCTCTGTGGCCAAAGTGAGAGCGCTGATCGAGACGAGCAAAGGCTGCACCACCAGCTCCTCCAGGATGTTGGAGATTCCTCCCTGTCAAAACAATACGGATCAGTCATCATTTGAAATATTTGTTATATTTAATATAACTTTCACAAATAAAACCTAAACCCTTCTCATCGAGACAAATTACCTACTCAACTTATTTTCATTTGTAAGTCTCAATTTGATTTGTGATTTCTCAAATATCTAGTCCAGAGATTCTCAAACGTTTAAACCAAGTATCAACAAAGAGAAGATTTGGCTTTCCGAGTTCATCATATCTAAATTGTGTGGAAAACAGGAATATGTCTGGTCTATATTGGGAATAAACCATTGCCACAGTAATATTAACTGGGAAATGACCGAAGGAAGAGCAAAGATATGAAAAACTAACCTGATGTGAATATTGTGCACATTTTAAACATCCAGGAGTTTTTAAGGTTGTATATGAAGCATTACTTTGACTGTTAAACATGCCTTTAAAACATGCTTTTAGAACTTTTAAACTGAGGATTTTCACACTCCAAAACAAGAAATTATGGATTTAAATTTGTCCATCGCTCTCACAAATCCTTAAGCGCGTCGATAATATTCCATTTTCCGGTGAAGTGAAACTGGGGCGGACCAACCGAGCACAGTCATCAAAACACTGCATTTGGCTCTTAATTCCAAATACAGACAGATTACAAAGTGCTGCTTTTACAAGAAACTCGTTTGGGGGGAAAAAAGTAAAGAACCCAGCAAATAACGGATATGAATAGAAACCCCACATTATTCTGCTTTAGCATCTGAGCTTCATACAGTTTTTAAACACAAGTTACCATGGAGACAGGAGATTTGGTTGTTGGCAAAGAACTTTAAAGCCTTTTTGAATCCCCAGTTAAACTTAAGCTCATGCATGTCACAGCTTTTATCCTCCAGTATAGACTTCACACCTTGCGGACGTTGATCCCCGCCATAGTCTCTCCCTGGGCGTGTTTGTTGCGCAGCTCCGTCACCGTGGCGATGGGGTTCAGTCCGGCGTTTTCGGCCAGAGTTGAGGGGATGACCTCCAGTGCATCGGCATAAGCCCGGACGCAGTAAGCCTCCATGCCCCCCATGGTACGGGAGTATTCAGCCAATCGCAAGGCCAGCTCGATCTCTGGAGCTCCGCCCCCGGCAATCAGAGCCCTGAGAGAGAAAACAATGAAATGACATAATTAGCACCACAGGTCAATGAACGGGATCGTCTCTTCACAGCAGTTTGTGGTCAGGGCTGCAAGGCTAGAGGTCGACTAGTCTGCAGTCATTTAGTGAAACATTTATTTCTATTGTACATGGATTTAAAACATTATTATTGACCAAATAAAAGTGAGATACGGAGACTGAAGGCTTTAAATAAGACAAGATTTACAAATTAAGTGTATTATTGATGAAAATATGAAATTGTTTGACATCATTTCATTAGGTCACGGTCTTTGTTCTAAAAGTTCCAGATTACGATGATGAAAATACAATTAGGGCTGCATTGAATGTTTATTGTGGTAATCGATTCATCTAGTCATTATTCCTCCTATTATTTATTTAGATCGCCCATGAATAAAAGATCACATTTGACCAAGATTAAGCCAAGAAATGCTGCTTGGAGCTTCAAAGAGTAAATCTACAAGAAGTTTTAATAGTTGACGATCCAATAGTTGCGAATGATCAACTAGTTTCATCCCCCATTATTATTTATTTTTTAATAAACAATTTAATGAATCATACATTAGAGAGTTAAAAATGTGATTCCTAGATCCTGAAAGTTGATGTTAGAAGTGTGACTTTCTCTCTGCCCGATAATGTCCTGCACGTCCTGCCCCGTCTCTCAGGACTTTCAGTTGTCAAAGAATAACTGACATTTTGGGTTTTGCAATTATTTTCCATTTCTTTTTTCCACAATTAAAAAGTGTATGAACGCCCTCTGGCCAAGTTACCGAGGCAACCAGGTGTAAAAACATGGAGGGCTGTTCAGTTTCTGTTTCTCTGCTCGTTACGCACCAGCAGGAGAACAGCTGCAGGAGCGCCTTTGTGATTTATCACGACTTACGTCTCGACAATACGTCTACCGTGGCACTTTTAAACATAACGTCACTATAAATTGCAGAGTTGGACAATTCTTCACTTACAGACTGATGTATGAAGGCTGAATCTGATGAGCTGAAAATGTGACATCATAGGACAAACGTATATTCTGATTTTAAGGACCCAGTCTGAGGGAGATTGATCTTTAGCCTCTTCCCTTTTTCTAACAATTGCTCCGCGCTGCTTGCCAATTGCTCTGTAGTCATTTCCAGCCTCATCCATGTGTACAATTGAGTCTCTGGTGACAGTTCTTTGGCCCTTCCCTTGGCAGTAGTGCGAGTCCGACCGACTGAGCTTGCATAAAGACACCCGGCCATCCCCACAAACAGGTTGTTCTTCTTCTAATGAGCGTTTTATGGCGGTTGGCAAACTTTAAAGGTGCATTACCGCCACCTGCTGTTGCGAATACACTATTTCTAAGTGCTCAATCAAACAAAGTGAAAAAGAAAAGCTAAATTCTTTAAATTCTCTGATCAGTTCTGGTCGCAAAAGCTCTCCTTAAGCGTTGTCTAGCGTCTAGATCTTCCCCAGTAATATCATTCACTTTTAGGAATCTTTTGGCAGAATCAAGGACCATATAAATTCTGTCCGACTTCTTTTTTAGACCAACTGAACAATTAAGAATCATTGTAATAAATGCCAAGAAACACTTTTTAGCTCAAACAGGTGCTACTCATTTAGCTTGATAAGTGGAGGAGAGGTGGACTTTTTAAAGGCAGACTAACAGTTCTTAAAGACTTTTTTTATAGATTGGAAATGCACCTATGATGAAAATGTCAAACCTCTCCATAATTTCTAAGTGGAGAACGTACAAAGTCGCAGGGTGTTCAAATACTTGAATGAAGTATTATCTCTGGGGCAACAATGTAACGTTAAAGCTGGACGCACCTCTTCTTGACCAGGCAGCGGATCACACACAGCGCGTCGTGGATGGAGCGCTCGGCCTCCTCGATCACCAGTTTGTTGGAGCCTCGGACCACGATGCTGACCGTTTTACCCGGGTTAGTGCAGCCGGTGATCTACAGATGACAAGGAGGGACAAACATGTTTCAGCTTTGCACCCCCAGGCTGTAAAGATCTTAAGTTTTGTTGTGGACGAGCTGCCGACGCTGTTAAAAGTTCGGGACGGGATTGTTGACTGGTACTTTTCTACACTACCAAGTTGTAGTACCGTAAATATGTCCCTTTTGGTCATAGACTGTAAATAGCCCTACACAGAGTACAAAAGATAAAAACAGATATTGTATTGTGCTGTAAATATTGGTGATCTCTATTTAAGAATGATATGAAACGAGTCACATTGAATACACATGTAGACTTGAGGTGAACTGGTGTGGAGTAAAAACTGATTTGCACGAACATTTAATTAGACGTTGGTGATTTTCAAGCAGTGTCAGCTTTTCTCTGAGCGGCACAAACACGTGAAGGAAGCGCTTCTAAAAATGGAGATGACCCCCAAATTCAACCAATCAATTAATCCATTTCATTAGTAAACCATTTAAGGCCAATTACACACGTAGGCGGGTATTTTTATAAACGCATATCCGCCGCCCTTTGTAGCAGGCCTTTTCTCGTCGCTTTCGCATTCTTTCATTCGTGTTGGACCCAAATCGCCAACGACGTCTTTCACGAGAGGCGTGCGTTCGAGGAAGTGTTATTTGGTGCAATATAGCTGCCTGTAATGCACTCCTTCTGTGCTCCGCGATAAGTAGTTGTGTTGTGCAAAATCAAGCAGGAAAAAAGGGCATAATCCTCCGGTTGTGTGTGGACAACAGGTCAAGTCGTAGTAAAATATATGCCTTTTATCAGATACCCGGCTATAGAGATAAAACGTGCCTTTACACTTCAGCTTTACCTTGACAAGTTTCCCAGATCCGTCGAGATTGACTTCTTCCACCAGCTCCGCCGCTCCGAGCATCTCAGCAGTGAAGTGGTCGATGTGAGCGATGGGTTTGGTGCCAATCGTCTGGAGGAAAAAGGAATACAAACTAAAATCAGTCACACGTTTAACACAACTTCATTAAAAGCACTGGAAATGAGAGGATTTGTACAGAACTGATATCACACAAGAGGAAATAACACATTACCTTGCAGATGAACTCGATTTCCTCCCTCTCGATCTCCTTCACCACCATAATCTTCATTTTGTTGAGAAAGTGCAGGGCGAGGTCACTGAGGGCATCTCTGAACAAGGAAGGAAAAAATGTATATTAATAAAGCACTGGACCTGATCTTGACACCAAAACAAGTTCATTTTAAACCGCATCACTTTGTCACAATAGAATTTTAAATGGACGCAATTACCAAATCGTAATGTGAACTTTGAACAGACTCCGGTCATTAAAACAAATCACATCACAATACTTGTCAGAAAATTAATCAGTTGTTTCCCCCCAAAATCGTGCAAATTAAGTGTATTATTAATGAAAATATGAAATTGTTTGACATCATTTCATTAGGTCACGGTCTTTGTTCTAAAAGTTCCAGATTACGATGATGAAAATACAATTAGGGCTGCATTGAATGTTTATTGTGGTAATCGATTCATCTAGTCATTATTCCTCCTATTATTTATTTAGATCGCCCATGAATAAAAGATCACATTTGACCAAGATTAAGCCAAGAAATGCTGCTTGGAGCTTCAAAGAGTAAATCTACAAGAAGTTTTAATAGTTGACGATCCAATAGTTGCGAATGATCAACTAGTTTCATCCCCCATTATTATTTATTTTTTAATATACAATTTAATGAATCATACATTAGAGTTAAAAATGTGATTCCTAGATCCTGAAAGTTGATGTTAGAAGTGTGACTTTCTCTCTGCCCGATAATGTCCTGCACGTCCTGCCCCGTCTCTCAGGACTTTCAGTTGTCAAAGAATAACTGACATTTTGGGTTTTGCAATTATTTTCCACAATTAAAAAGTGTATGAACGCCCTCCGGCCAAGTTACCGAGGCAACCAGGTGTAAAAACATGGAGGGCTGTTCAGTTTCTGTTTCTCTGCTCGTTACGCACCAGCAGGAGAACAGCTGCAGGAGCGCCTTTGTCAGAGAAGAACACACACAATCCATCACATGTTTCACAATCTACCACCAACACACACTAGAACACACGCGCACTAGAACACACGCGCACTAGAACACACGCGCACTAGAACACACACACGCGCACTAGAACACACACACACTAGAACACACACCCAGTTGATTCTCCTAGTGTGTGTTCTAGTGTGTAAGGAGTACATGGCATCTCACGTTTTACAAAAAAAATCTGAATCAGTCATTTTCCCCCAAATGGTGCTGCCCCAATTCACCGTCATGGGCTCAGAATTTTCACAACTTTTCAGGAGATCAGAGTGAGTGTTGCAGTCACAGTAAAGCTGACCACAACAAGCATGGAGGAGGCTGAAGAGTGATCCCTCTGTAGTTGGATTGTCCATACAAACACCATGTTCAAGCACAAGGGTGTCCATCAGTGCACGTGGCACCAGGACAGCCTAGGCCAGAGATCAATGATCGACTGTTGTCGTGTCATCTGGACACTCGGGTGAAGAGAGGTGCAGAGCGGTCAACCGATCACCACCTGGTGATGGGTTGGATCCACCAGTAGAGGCAGGAGCCGGTCAGACGGGGTCTGTTGGGTCTTGAGGAGCCCTCCATCACAGAGCTTCTCCCAGATCCTGAGCGAGGCTGGGGACATCGAGTCTGAGTGGATCATGTTCTCGACCTCCATTGTCAGTGCGGCTGCTCGGAGCTGTGGACACAAGGTCTCAGGTGCCTGTTGCGGCGGTGGACACCGGAAGTAAGGGCTGGGAGGAGTTCGGGGAGGCCATGGAGGAGGAATCGTAGTCGTTTACTTAATTCTACAGACGTATTTTAATAATGCCAGTCTTTTACAATCTGTCAAAAAAGTAACGGATTTCTGCTTTTCCAAACCTTTTTCACCATTTGTAAATTTTCTTTGTTCATGAACATATTTCAACCTTTATTTGGTTAAAAATGTATTGGAAAGTCAAAACGCACAATAGAAACAATTTCTCTAGTCAACTACTAAAATAATCATTAGTTGCAGTCGTTTGCAGTGTGGTGTTCAGATTTGTCAGGTTATGAGAAACAGAAAATTAAAAAAAATGTTGAGGAGTCTGTCACCTGAGGATGGACTTCTGGATGAGCAGGACGTTGCAGCCGGCCTTTTTGATTTGTTTGACCAGGTTGAGAATGTAGGCTCTTTCCTCCCTCAGCACTCGGTCCATCTGAGCGTAATCTGACACCACGATCTGGTTGTCCATCTGCAGCAACAACACAAGCGTTTCCATTTAGCAAGTGCTGTAATTTTTAGGCATCTGTACTTTACTTCAGAACATTTTAAAGTGGACACTTTTGACTTCACTGAATCGGAGCAGGAATCCGTTCTTTCTACATTACATTTTTGAACAGGACTAAAAAGTGAAAGTGTTCCATCTTATGCTTAGGGACTGGAAGGTTTATTTGAGCATGTTCATGGTGACAATCTGCTAAAAGGGGTTTGAACAAACGATAACGTGCAATAAAATGACAAGGAAAATTAATTTCTTCTCATAATTAATCATACGTTTCCACCCCAGAAAATATTGTAAAAGCAGAACCTTGAGAACAAAAAATAAGTCAAACTAATTATCATTTAATCTTCTTAAACATGAGACTTTGGGATGAGAACTGATTGGCCGTGTAGGGATAGGACCACGCTTCACTTGTGTCTGAAAAATGTGCAAGAAATATATATATTTTTTAACTACTTAAAGCTGGAGTGCCAAATGTTCAACCACTTTTTAAAATCGTTTGCTTGAGTAAGTTTATCCCTCGTTCCTGCACTTTAACGTCCCTGAAGATTACTCACGATTAAACCGGTGTCACACATAATTCCCACAAAATTCAGCCCAGTTTTGAACGACGATCACGTACGTCTGTTTTGGGAGGAGAGAGGCAGAACTGGATGAGCCCGATCTTGGCCTTTTCCACTCGGGTCACGCCGGTGTTGGACACTCTCTGCGTCAGCACCAGGCCGTCAACGAGCTCGCAGTCATCGATGGTCCCACTGGAAACAGGAAAGAACTATTTTAGTTATCATAAAGCATGGGAGTAAAATATGAATTAAAACATCAGGGTCTGTTCATCTGTGCAAAGACGAAGCCAAAATCAGGTGCAGCAACTTTGAAAGGGATCTTTAAGTTTCTGTTGCTCATTTATAGTGTTTTGTCCCCTTAATTTTTTGTGATGTGGGACTAGCCTTCAAAACCCTAAGCTTAACCAAAGAAGCTCTCCAAATGATGACGCATCTCTTTAGAACCCAAAAAGCACTCATGGAACCAAAACGATATTCTATTCTACACTATTTATACAGTAAAGTACACGCAAACTGTATTTATATGTTAAGCCATATTAAACTAGTGATTAACTCAACTAAACTCACATTTAGAACGCTCCCTCCATTATATCTCGCCTATATAAAACCTTATAAATCAAAATAAATTGATACGTCGACTAAATACACCATCGACCAACTAATCAACTTAACGACTCATGGCAGACAGCCCTATTAGAGAAACTAGGAAGAGAAAAGAAAATAGGCCCAAATTATTGGCCGCACATTTACACAATCATTACACTATTTTATATCCCGGGTGAATAGATTGTTATTATTTCTATACTATGATGAGTGAAAAGGGTAATTTGTTAGACTTGCTTTGGATTTTAAAATCTAAAAGATCTGTCATCAGCAACAGCAGCAAACTAAATATGGAATATTGTATCCCCTAAAAATAAAATGCCATGCCATTCCATTTCTCCCTCTAATAACAGGAAACACTGTGATACATTTTTGTTCTCGCAGGCTCAAATTAAATACAAAAACTCCCCCCTCATTAACAGACCCGAGTTTCTTGACGATCTTGATGTCCTGCAGGTCGACGCCCGTGGCCGTCTTTGGGTCGATGACCCTCATGACGGCATCCACGCTCATGGGCGCGAGCAGGCTGGAGTACTGAGACACCACTTTGGAGCACAGCGAGGTGGTGGCGCTGTTCAGTAACGTTTCGCGGTCGGACAGCTCCACGGGGCGACTCATGGCCGTCAGCACCTCCACGCCCTTGTCCACGGCTTTCTGGAAGGACTCGGAGATGGTGGTCGGGTGGATTCCTGAGCAGATTAAATGATCAGATGTAGACGGCGTAACTGTATTTGTGTAACTGAAATGCATAAACACAGGTTATAGGGTCAGAGGCCGAGAAATCCACTGGCTTGGGCTGCTAAGTAACTAACAGGATTACTTTCAATAATAAATAATTGACAACTGATTTACAAATTGACAATCATGATCTGACCACAAAAAGAAACTAAAAACAAACCAAGCGCAGAGAAAAGACTTAGTAAAATAGCTGTAATTCAAATGTTATTAAAAGGAACTAGTTCGTTGGTTCAAATTTATTCCTCACTTTATAAGTATTCTGAAAAACCTAATTATTCACCACAATGAGTTTAAAATTAGCATGCTAACAACGCACTCCCTGCCTTGTGGAGAAATCAACGCTTCATAATTAGATGCAGGCAGCACACAGCGGTCTTATTATGACCCTAGGACCTGCATTACAACAGATCTGTACTGGGGAAAACTAGATTTTACTTTCTTACATGAAAACAGGGTAAACATTAGAAGCTGGCCTCTGTTGCAGAGTTCCCGACAGAATAAATCAATTTCTCTGGAAAGTAGCTTAGATCAGATGTTTTCCTTGCAAGGATTCTCCGCACTGATGTTGCAGTATATTGTATTAAGTTTTAGCAAACATTCAAAAGTGATAACATTGACATTGATTTGGGACTAAACAATACTTCCCCCCCCTCACTCACCTTTCTGCAGCAGTTTGGAGCAGGCGTCCAGCAGAGCTCCAGCAATGACCACCACAGACGTCGTACCATCACCAGCCTCAATGTCCTGGGCCTTGGACAGCTCCACCAACTGAGAAACAAAACATTCTGCATGGACCAGCATTTACACAGCAGCAGTTCAGAGTACAGGCCACTAGGGGGCACTATACTACATCCTGTGAGAAGCTGCCAACTCATTGTACTGCATCATTAGCTGAAAAATGCTTAGAAATGAGTGCAATACATGTTTGATATGGATCTTTTATTAATAATCGCTAAAACAAGTGATAGAAATATAGTAGGCTAAAGATAACGTGCAAAGCAGTAATAGCAGGACTGCAACTATTAATTAGTACAGTGCCACAGACAGATCCCAACAAAAAGTTCCAAGTACATCTAATAAGATCCAATTCACTTAGACTTCATAAATGTGATGATTTCTTACCATTTTGGCCGCCGGGTGAAGGACTTGCATCAGTTTGAGGATAGTTGCTCCATCGTTTGTAATCGTGACGTCTCCTTTATCGTCTTGGATCTGAAACAACAAAGAACAAACTGAAGACTCACGTGATGCAGACTAGTGAAGATGAGGTGTTTAAAGTGCGCTACTCACCATTTTGTCCATTCCTTTGGGTCCCAAACTTGTTCGAACGGCATCTGCTACAGCTGTAAACAAAAAGGGAAAAATAAAGTGTTTTTAAAACTTTTGTCTTTGTAATTGGTGGTGGGTGTTACACTTTGCATAATATGCTCTTTTTGGAGAGTTCTATTAGACTATAAACTCAATATTCAAATTTTACATCTCCAAAACAATTGTGATATTATAAATGCATCCATACCCCACCTCAAAGTAATACATATTGGCACGTACACACAGATATACTTTGACATTACAATCAGAAGCTCCAAATTGAACAAAATGAACACAATAAAAGCGTGTCCTTTATATAAATTGCAATGAAAAGCACAGTAAAAACGTGTCCTAATACTGTGAGGAGACAAATGCATCATAAAAACTATCATATCATCATGTTAATGCAGCACCGCCATGTCTGCCCCTCAATGTTTGGCAGACCACTCCCATTGATGCTAAATTATGACGATTACTGGCTTTTACAGCAAAAAGATGTATATATTATTATCATGTGACAGTTCTAACAATAAATAACATGTAATCCAGAAGACTAATGAAGAAATTGATTTATTATTTAGTCAGCTAACCTGGGATTTAGAGGAATGAATGCTGCAAGTTAGCGGCGCACAGGTTAGCATGAACTAGCACGGGCTGTTCCTTTATGGCCCTGATCGCAGTTAATGTACTTTATTCGCATTATTGACTAACCTTTTGCGGCGGAGATGTTGCTAAAGCGGATTTGCGCAGGTTTGTCACGATCCACATACGCGCCTCCTTTGTTTTTGCCCCCGAAGGAGACTTTGGGCGCGGACATCGCTTCGGGCATTGAGGCTTTCCCCGCGATTGTTGGTGTAAAATGTAACGGGCGGGTCGTGGGTCACGAATGCGGTGTCGTGGCGTGAGTGCGGTGCGGTTTGGAGACGGATGGACGGGGATGTCGGTTCTTCTCAAGCCCGGTGCCGGTGAGACGCTTCTGGAGCCGTCGCACAAGAAGGCTGTCAACACGAGCGGCGCGCGGTGATGACGTAGCGGGCGGACGTAAATAAAACGCATGTAGAAATTCATTAAACGTTCTGCTTTTTCTTCATAAAGATCATATCAAACACACATTCATTTATTAATATTGGATATGTAGACCATTTTGTGTGTCATAGAAGGAAACACACCTTTTATCAACCAACGATCAAATTAAAATTATTAATTTGACATCTTTTTTTTTTTTTTTAAACTTCCTATAAGTTACCTGTCCTTTTCCTCTGTATCTACCTGCGTTGCAACAATGAAATTTCTCCATGTGTGGACAATAAAGGATTATCTTATCTTATCTTCACATACGCTCATGATGCTGTCTAAACTGTAAGCTGTACAACTGTTTCCTTTTAGGTCTGATCAGTACAGTAGGAGGAAACTCCACTTATCTCTTCCCTTTGCCAGAATGTCCTTCAAATAGTTCTCTAAATCCTCCAGTCTGACACACACACATCCAATGCAGCAACTTATCATGTCTATCGTTTACAAATCAATGAGAGCACTCTCACTTTCTCCTACATCTGCTGTACAAGCCTATTTCTGGACAAAATAAGTGCTTCTTCCAAAATCAGTAAGTAAGAACTCTGTCCTCCTTCTCTGAGCACCAGGACTCTCCAGGACCTGATCACACTTTATGTTTCCAGAATTCATCTGGCTCCCGTTTGGCACGTCTGTGATGTCCAGGAGCCCTTTGTCTCAGAGTCTATCACCCTTCTAAAAACTGCCTCCCTCATTCTGTAAAATGTTCTGGGTAATTTTCTAAGCAGATTATGAGGTTTTTAAAGCCTTTGTTTGATTTTTATAATGCATGATGCATAATGGGCAGTTTACACCACATTTTGAATCTCTGGCCAATAGTGTAGAGTTGCCGTAAAAGGTGTTGAAAAAGTTTATACCAAATTTGGGAAAAGGCTCATTTTTATTTATTTATTTTATTATGGGTTAATATGGCTTTGAGTCACTTTTTGTCACTTTTGGTGGAGAGAGGAGAATCAAATGGCTGCTTGCTCCTGCAGATCTTGATGGTGAAACTGGGGCTGTAGCAGTTGTTTTGGTGGAATGGACACATTAAATGTTATAAAATACATGCAAAAACACTCAAATCTGTGTTCAAACAAATGCAAAAATCTAAACTATAACGGTACCACTGATAAACGTATATGTTCTTACCTGGTCTGGGAGCTGCTCAATGGTGGACCCACGTGTCCTCTTCTTCAGCCCACGTCGGAGTGACCACTGGGAGGCTGACCCCGCACTGACCACAGCCTGCACCAGAGAAGGAACATGGCGAGTTAGAAAACTACTTTCTCTTGACTGATAAAGTGGATATGGCCCTGAGAAATACATTTAATCCATTAAAATGTTGTAAGACTCTAATACCACAACAACACAACATTTTAATCAATCATTAAATTTTAGTAAAAACACCTGATGTGGATTATGATTATAAGATAAGATATTCCTTTATTGTCCCACATGGGGAAATTTCATTGGTGCAACGCAGGTAGATACAGAGGTATAATTTAATTCAATAATTTATTCCTCCTATGTCTAAGAATTTACAGCAATAACAATCAAATCATATGAATGGAGTAATGAATCAAAGTTAGAAAGAATTTAATTATGGAGTGTGTTAACCATGTGTTAACCCTAGGGTTTTAATGAATTAATTAGTTAGTTGATAGTGTGTTGATTTAAAGTTTGTTTTCTTTTGTTTTGTCCAGTTTATCTAGGCATTCACTTCCTTTATGTGATCACATTCTAAATATAAATTACATGTATAATGGCTTATTACATGAACATGGACTGGTATGACATTGTGAAAAATATGTTTTTAGAGTTTCAATTTAAAAGACAGAAACTTATAGTGTGTGAGGTATTTTAACAACAAAAAGACCAAAGAGAGCATTTGTGGTGATTTGTTGTAGCCTAATGTGTATCTGTGAGCTTTGGGGAAATATCTGGTGTTAGAAAAAGGCCCTAAGCCAAACATCAAACATTGTCCACAAGAATTTCCCAGCGGGTGTTTAGTCTTTCCTCTCACAGTGCTGAGCACAATAGCGCCCTCTACTGGTGAAACATGAGCACAACAAGGCTGAGGCCGAAGATTTCCAAAACACTTCAGTCTCATTAGGCCCGAGCCCCAGCAGGGCGGAGGGCCTATTGCTCCCGCAACGCTGCCGAAGGCAGCGTTGCAACTGTCTGACCCCGTCGCCCCTGGCAAGTACAGTGAACTAGCCATCATCATGCATACTTACTCCTGCTATGACAGAAATAGTCAACAATTTGTGAATGGGCGTAGCCCATTCACAAATTGTTGACAACAGCAGCGCGAAGCGCTGCATTCCTCCAAAAACCCTCCTGGCATCGTCCCGTACGCGAGAATCCATGCCGCAGGCATGGGCCATGCTTGTTTCTGCTCAAATCAATGGAAGTCTATGGGGAGTGGGCGGGGCATCCCGACGAAATAGGGAGTGACGAGCGCGTAAGCGCTCGTAATGATGATTCCACCCCATGGCGGCATGGGGAAGGCTTAGAGCTTTCAAACGATGTATAATTTGTTGTTATAGAAAAAACGGCTATATTGTTTTTGCTAAAAATATTATTATTTTTATTTTTATTATTTTTCTTGTTCTTCTTCAGCGCTTTGATCTCTAATTTGACCCCCTGAACATGCTCAAAAACTCACCAAACTTTGCCCAAAATTCAGAATCGGCGAAAAATTTAGTTTTTTCTGGGCCATTTTTTTTTGCGTTAAAAAATGGTGCGACAGCGCCACCGACAAAAGTCAAAATACATTGCGCCTATGGAAGACGCCCCGAGGTCAACTTTGTCGTAGAGCTACGAAATTCGGGACACGCATTCCTCTTGTGAGGACAAAAAAAAAATATTATTGTGGCCACGCCCCCAGACTTACCCTATGGCCACCATCTTCCTTTGAAAATGAAAACACGCTGTGTTAGCCATTTTGTTCACGTCAAACTTTGACGAACTCCTCCTAGGGCGTTTTGCCCACCGACTTCAAAATCGGCGTACGTCCTCTGGACAAGTGGGGCATCTAAAGTTATTCAATTTTTTGAGATACCTTTTACGGTCTGTGTGCGGCGCAGCCGCAAAGTTGGACAACTTATTTTGGAATATTGCAGGTCTAAAAATTGCTCCCATTTGATCAAAACCAGTCCGATTAGGACCAAATTTGAATCAGTTGTTAAACTTTCTAGTTTGGACCAGTTTAGGCTGACAAAATTGAAATGGCAGTGATAGCGCCCCCTACAGAGTGACCTTTAAATTAACATTGAAGGTCAAAAATTAGTTTTACCAAAATTGTCTAAACTTTACCCAAAATTCTATTTTGCCGTCCCGATCACAAAAGCCAATCACAAAAATGCCAAAATTTTTACGCCGTAGTCGTAGCGATGACAGAAACCTCCCATGTTATCCCTATGGGAAAACCGCAAAATCTCTCAAATTACCACATTTTTATGTTTTACACTTTAACGAAGTCCTCCTAGTGCGTTTTGCCCACCAACCTCAAAATCGGTGTACGTCCTCTAGACAAGTGGTGTATCTAAAGTTATCCAAATTTTAAGGATAACTTTTACGGTCTCTGTGCGACGGAGCCGCAAACGTTTCCCAGAATTCTGACTATTTGGCCTTCAGAGTGGCCTATAAACAATAGAGTTTTTCCAAATGACATGATATTTTGAACAAAATTCTAATTTGCCATCCTGATCATAAAAGTATGAGAGCCAAAGTCATATTTTGTACGGCGTAACCGTAGCGATGACAGAAACATCCCATGTTATCCTTATGGGAAAATCGTAGAATCGCTCAAATCACCACATTTTTACGCTTCACACTTTAACAAACTCCTCCTAGGGCGATTGTCCGATCAAGTTCATATTTGGAGAATATCATCTACACAAGCGGGGCATCAAAACTTACCCATATTTTGATTCTAAGTGCTACGGTCTCTGTGTGGCGGACCCGCAAATATATGTCAGAAATGGGAAAACAGCGAAATCTCTAAAATGACCACATTTTTACGCTTCACACTTTAACAAACTCCTCCTAGGGCGATTGTCCGATCAAACTCATATTTGGGGAAAATCATCTACACAAACGGGGCATCAAAAGTTATCCATATTTTGATTTTAAGTGCTACGGTCTCTGTGCCGTGGAGCTGCAAATTATACTGTCACAAATGGGAAAAACGCCAAATCCTTGAAATGTTCACATTTACGCTTCGCACTTTAACAAACTCCTCCGTGGGCAATAGCTCGATCAAGCTTTACTTTGGGAAAAATCATCTACACAAGCGCGGCATCAAAAGTTATCCATATTTTTATTCCAAGTGCTACGGTCTCTGTGCGGCGGCGCAGCAAATTTGACTGACACTTGTGTTGATTTGCACTGGATTGGCCATGTCCAATGTGTCGCCGTCTGTCAAGTTCTTTTTTTATTCAACACACAATAAGGGCGCCATCTTTATCAAGTCGAAAGCGCAGAGTCGGAAGGCCGGCGGCCCGCGAGGGCCGTTGGATGCCGCTTGCGGCTTTAATTTTCTTTTGCATCCTCTTTTTTCACAACAAACGAACTTTATGTACTCTTTTCCTTCATCAACCTTTCTTTTAATGTCTATCTTAATTATCTTCTGCATCATATACCGTATTTTCCAGACTCCAAGTTGCACCAGCCAAAAGATGCATAATAGAGAAGAAAAAAACATATTTAAGTCGCACTGGAGTATGAAATGCGGTTGCAAGTGTGAAAATAACAAATAATATCACATATAAGTCGCTCCGGAGCATAAGTATAAGTATATAAGTATAAATATAAGTTGCACCCCGGCCAAAACTATGAAAAAATGTGCGACTTAGTTAGTTCAGAGAATACGGTACATGTTTTTAATAGGCCTATAATTTAGATACATTTTATTTTTTTCCTATTCTTCTTGTACATTATCTGAGTATGTATCTTTTTGACACATCTTTCGCTATTTTTGTCATTTGTTATTATCTAAAAAAAATTATCTGGTTGTAATTGTAATGTGTGAGCTACTGTGTCTTTTTCTCACTCTTCAAGTCTTCAACATTTCAGATCAACACATATCTACAATAACAATATTTATTTATTCTTTTACTTCATTTCATAATTTGGAATTGACGATTCATGGGTTTGAACTTCCTGTTTATAGGTGTCGTTTTGAGCACTTTTGACCAGACAAGATACAATATTTAGCTTTGAATTGCTAATTGCTGCGGTGATAATGCTAATTTATGGTCACACCTGGAATAGACATGATGAAAATGCACTGCTCGCTGCACTCGTTCTTTGTCATACAAACGTTAGATGTTTTGTCCCATCATTGATTGTTTGACAGTGAAAAAGACAGTAAATATACAGACAAATATACATATACATATATATGGCCTTGTTGTTGGAAATGCTTACTATACTATACTTTCAATTGAATATATAATGAAAAAATAGTTGAACGTAAGCGTAACACGTAAAACAAACGGCAATATCAACCATTATTTTACAATTAACAATAATCTCAGATGTGGGCGGCGGCTTGTGTAACTGTATGGGAGTATAGTAGTTGTAGAAGGATTATTAGTAGTAGAAGCAGTAGTGTAGTATTAGTATAGTAGTTGTAGAAGTATTATTAGTAGTAGAAGTAGTATTGTAGTAGTAGTATAGTAGTTGTAGAAGTATCAGTATTAGTAGTAGTAGTAGTGTAGTAGTAGTATAGTAGTTGTATAGTAGTTGTAGAAGGATTATTAGTGGTAGAAGTAGTATTGTAGTAGTAGTATAGTAGTTGTAGAAGTATTATTATTATTAGTAGTAGTAGTAGTGTAGTAGTAGTATAGTAGTTGTAGAAGTATTAGTAGTAGTAGAAGTAGTAGTGTAGTAGTTGTAGAAGTATTATTAGTAGTAGAAGTAGTAGTGTAGTAGTAGTATAGTAGTTGTAGAAGTATTAGTAGTATTGTAGTAGTAGTGTAGTAGTTGTAGAAGTATTAGTAGTAGTAGAAGTAGTAGTGTAGTAGTAGTATAGTAGTTGTAGAAGTATTATTATTAGTAGAAGTAGTAGTAGTAGTAGTAGTAGTAGTAGAAGTAGTAGTGTAGTAGTAGTATAGTAGTAGTAGAAGGATTATTAGTAGTAGAAGCAGTAGTGTAGTATTAGTATAGTAGTTGTAGAAGTATTATTAGTAGTAGAAGTAGTATTGTAGTAGTAGTATAGTAGTTGTAGAAGTATCAGTATTAGTAGTAGTAGTAGTGTAGTAGTAGTATAGTAGTTGTATAGTAGTTGTAGAAGGATTATTAGTGGTAGAAGTAGTATTGTAGTAGTAGTATAGTAGTTGTAGAAGTATTATTATTATTATTAGTAGTAGTAGTGTAGTAGTAGTATAGTAGTTGTAGAAGTATTAGTAGTAGTAGAAGTAGTAGTGTAGTAGTTGTAGAAGTATTATTAGTAGTAGAAGTAGTAGTGTAGTAGTAGTATAGTAGTTGTAGAAGTATTAGTAGTATTGTAGTAGTAGTGTAGTAGTTGTAGAAGTATTAGTAGTAGTAGAAGTAGTAGTGTAGTAGTAGTATAGTAGTTGTAGAAGTATTATTATTAGTAGAAGTAGTAGTAGTAGTAGTAGTAGTAGTAGAAGTAGTAGTGTAGTAGTAGTATAGTAGTAGTAGAAGTATTATTAGTAGTAGAAGTAGTAGTGTTGTAGTTGTAGTATAGTAGTTGTAGAAGTATTATTAGTAGTAGAAGTAGTAGTGTAGTAGTAGTATAGTACTTGTAGAAGTATTAGTAGTAGTAGTAGTAGTGTAGTAGTATTATAGTAGTTGTATAGTAGTTGTAGAAGTATTAGTAGTAGTAGTAGTAGTGTAGTAGTAGTATAGTAGTTGTATAGTAGTTGTAGAAGTATTATTAGTAGTAGAAGTAGTAGTGTAGTAGTAGTATAGTAGTTGTAGAAGTATTATTAGTAGTAGAAGTAGTAGTGTAGTAGTAGTATAGTAGTTGTAGAAGTATTAGTAGTAGAAGTACTAGTCTAGTACTAGTATAGTAGTTGTAGAAGTATTATTAGTAGTAGAAGTAGTAGTGTTGTAGTAGTATAGTGGTTGTAGAAGTATTATTAGTAGTAGAAGTAGTAGTGTAGTAGTAGTGTAGTAGTTGTAGAAGTATTATTATTAGTAGAAGTAGTAGTGTAGTAGTAGTATAGTAGTTGTAGAAGTATTAGTAGTAGTAGTGTAGTAGTAGTATAGTAGTTGTATAGTAGTTGTAGAAGTATTATTAGTAGTAGAAGTAGTAGTGTTGTAGTAGTATAGTAGTTGTAGAAGTATTATTAGTAGTAGAAGTAGTAGTGTAGTAGTAGTATAGTAGTTGTAGAAGTATTATTAGTAGAAGTAGTAGTGTAGTAGTAGTACAGTAGTTGTAGAAGTATTATTAGTAGTAGAAGTAGTAGTGTAGTAGTAGTATAGTAGTTGTAGAAGTATTATTATTAGTAGAAGTAGTAGTGTAGTAGTAGTATAGTAGTTGTAGAAGTATTAGTAGTAGTAGTGTAGTAGTAGTATAGTAGTTGTATAGTAGTTGTAGAAGTATTATTAGTAGTAGAAGTAGTAGTGTTGTAGTAGTATAGTAGTTGTAGAAGTATTATTAGTAGTAGAAGTAGTAGTGTAGTAGTAGTATAGTAGTTGTAGAAGTATTAGTAGTAGAAGTAGTAGTGTAGTAGTAGTATAGTAGTTGTAGAAGTATTATTAGTAGTAGAAGTAGTAGTGTAGTAGTAGTATAGTAGTTGTAGAAGTATTATTATTAGTAGAAGTAGTAGTGTAGTAGTAGTAGTATAGTGGTTGTAGAAGTATTAGTAGTAGTAGTAGTAGTAGTGTAGTAGTAGTATAGTAGTTGTATAGTAGTTGTAGAAGTATTATTAGTAGTAGAAGTAGTAGTGTAGTAGTAGTATAGTAGTTGTAGAAGTATTATTAGTAGTAGAAGTAGTAGTGTAGTAGTAGTATAGTAGTTGTAGAAGTATTAGTAGTAGTAGAAGTAGTGTAGTAGTAGTATAGTAGTTGTAGAAGTATTAGTAATAGTAGAAGTAGTAGTACATTGAAAAGACACGTCCAACACCACAATGAATTTAAATTTAGCCTCAGAAAAGACACTGTTGGTGCTAATTTAAATCAGCCTGCGCCATCTTAGCTTTTAACAGGATTACCCAGGAGTCATTGCAGTAACATACAAAGCTGCCATTCTGCTCATGTACACCCCCCCTGTGATAAAACCAGACTCCTCTTCACAGACTGGGGGCCTCCTTTTGCGATCTGCAGCCAAATACATTAACTCAATTTAGACCCTGGGTTTGAGGCCCCTCCCACTGAGCCCCATGTGTCACTGTCCCGTTCAGACCCATTAACTGTTGGTCTTTTTGCAGTTCATTGTCCTAGTGAAAAATGTGAAATAATAAGCAAATTATTTCGAAATTTTGAAAAATGTTCACACGTTTTTAAAATTCTGTCTTCTACACATATTATAACAGTAGCCTTGCTGTGTATTGTGTAATTAGTCACTGTTTTATGTTACTAGTTTGTATTTAAACCTGTTCTGATTAATTCTACAGTTGCTTTTTCTCACACTCTGAATAAATATGATCATTATTCTTTCTTTAGTAATTATACTTTAGATATGTTGCTCCTGTTCTCTTCAGCACGTTGCCATATTCATATTTTTATTCATATGTAAAAGTTATGGGCCAGCGTTTCTCCAACTGCTCCTTCAGATGGTGCGAGGATTATTCTGCAGATCAAATATTTGCCAAATTTATTGTCAATTTGATCCAGACTTCCTTCCTCCTTCGCGTTCGTCCTTGTGTAGTTATATTTTAGAAATGGTTTGCCTCTCGTTTAGAGCTAGAAAAGTCCTGTTTTAGCCCCGTAGTTTAGATCAGAGGGCACGGGTGGAAAGATTAGAGTTTATGAATTGTTTTAGCAACGTGTCAGTACAAAAAAAACTTTAACATGCATTTGTCACATTTAGAAATACCCACAGCAGGAAGAGGAACCCAAACCTTTACTCGAGTACTCAACTCACGTTATCCCGGCGGACATCCTAAGGAAAACGCAACGAGGCAGACGGGCTGGACGTAAACTCCGAGAGAAGAGAGGGACAAACAGGAAGTCGGTTCCCGCCGTAGTCATGGGTAACGTGAGGTCCTTCAAAATAAAATGACGGAAATAGCGAGCCTCATGCGGTCCCAGAGGATTTATAGGGACAGCAGCGTCTTGATTTTCACAGAGACCTGGTTAACAGCAGAAATGCCAGACTAGGTTTGGACAATTTTCATCTGCTGCGGGCGGACAGAACGAGAGAATGCTTGAAGAAAAGAGGTGGAGGTCTGGCGGTGTATGTGAACACGAGCTGGTCCAAATCCGAACACTGCACAGTGAGGGAGCAGCTATGTAACAGGGATATTGAACTATTGGCTATTGGCATGAGGCCATATTATCTGCCCCGGGAGTTCTCACATGTGATTTTGATCGCAGTCTATGTGGCCCCGTCTGCCAATGCTGAAAATGCTTGTGAAGCACTGCTCTCCTGCACTTGCAGGCTGCAAACACGGCATCCACAGGCTCTCTTCCTCATCTCTGGTGACTTTAACCACGCTTCTCCCTCTTCTGTTCTACCAACATACACCCAGTATGTTACCTGCCCCACCAGAGAGAATAGAACATTGGACTTGTTTTTTGCCAACACCAAGGAGGCTTATTCTTCTTCCCCCCTCCCTCCCCTGGGCAGCTCAGACCACAACCTTGTACATCTGAGGCCTGTGTATGAACCCATCGTGCACAGGCAGCCTGTGGTGTCCCGTGAGGTGAGGATGTGGTCTGCTGAGAGCGAGGAGGCGCTGAGGGACTGCTTCAGCACCACTGTCTGGACTGAGCTTTATGACCCACATGGGGAGGACATCAACACCATCACAGAGTGCATCACGGACTACATCAACTTCTGTTTTGAGAACATTGTTCCCTCCCGGACGGTGCGGTGTTTTCCAAACAACAAGCCATGGATTAACCGTGAACTGAAGGCTCTGCTGAAGGAGAAGAAGAGAGCCTTCAGGTCAGGGAACAAGGAGGAGCTGAGGACTGTGCAGAAGGAGCTGAGGAGGAAGATCAGGCAGGCTGAGGCCGGCTACAAGAGGAGGATGGAGGAGCAGCTGCAGCAAAAGAACATTCAGGGAGTGTGGAGGAGCCTGAAAACCATATCTGGCTTCAAAACCCCCCCTGCCCAGACAGAGGGGGATCTACAGTGGGTGAATGATTTAAATGCTCACTTCTTGAGGTTTGATCGGTCACCCGCCCCTCCCCCTGCGCAGCTGCATGCTCCCTCTTCCACAGCTGGACAATGCCCTGCATCTGTTCCTCTATCTGCCCCGGACCATCAGCTCCCCACTTCGCCTGGACTCACCCATCCCCCCAGCACACGGTCCCCCTGCCAACCACTGACTGTCACAGCAGCACAGGTGAGGAGTGAGCTGAAGAGGATTAAAGTGAGGAAGGCAGCAGGACCTGATGGCATCAGCCCCAGGCTCCTTAAGTCCTGCGCAGATGAACTGCGTGGAGTTATGGAGCATGTCTTCAACATGAGCCTGAAGCTGAGGGTGGTACCACAGGTCTGGAAGACCTCCTGTCTGGTACCTGTGCCTAAGACACCGCGCCCCAAAGACCTCAACAGCTTCAGGCCAGTGGCTCTCACGTCCCACCTGATGAAGACACTGGAGCGGCTAGTCCTGGACCACCTCCGCTCCACCGTGAGCTCAGCCATGGACCCGCTGCAGTTTGCATATCGGTCTGGCATCGGAGTGGAGGACGCCGTCATCTCCCTGCTGCACCACTCTCTCTCTCACCTGGAAAAGCCTGGCAGCTCTGTGAGGATTCTGTTCTTCGATCTTTCCAGCGCCTTCAACACCATCCAGCCGCTGCTCCTGAGGGACAAGCTGGAGACGGCTGGTGTGGAGTATGACCTGGCAGAGTGGATCCTGGACTACCTCACAGACCGACCCCAGTTTGTGAGAGCCCGGAACTGTGTGTCTGACACTCGGACCTGCAGTGTGGGGGCGCCCCAGGGCACTGTCCTCGCGCCCTTTCTCTTCACCCTTTACACTGCAGACTTCAGACATGACACGGACAGCTGTGTCCTGCAGAAGTTCTCTGACGACTCTGCCATCATCGGACTCATCACGGACGATGATGACGCGGAGTACAGAGGACTGGCGCAGGACTTTGTGGACTGGTGTCAGCGGAACCACCTCCTCATCAACGCGGGGAAGACCAAGGAGATGGTGGTGGATTTCCGCAGACACCACCCCACTGCCCCCTCACCAGTGAACATCCAGGGACGGGACATTGAGAGAGTGGACTCATACAAGTACCTGGGTGTTCATCTGAACCACAAACTGGACTGGACTCATAACACAGACGCACTGTACAGGAAGAGCCAGAGTCGGCTCTACCTCCTGAGGAGACTCAGGTCTTTTGGAGTGACAGTGACAGGTCTCCTGAAGACCTTCTACGACTCTGTGGTGGCATCAGCCCTCCTGTACGGTGTGGCCTGCTGGAGCAGCAGCATCACAGAGAGGGAGAGGAGGAAGCTGGACAGAGTCATCAAGAAGTCCAGCTCCGTCCTTGGCTGTGCTCTGGACTCGGTGCAGGAGGTGGGGGACAGGAGGGTCCTGGCTAGATTCACATCCATGCTGGACCATGAGTGTCACCCCCTGCAGGACACTCTCTCCGCTCTGGAGAGCAGCTTCAGTGACAGACTGATCCACCCTCGATGTGTGAAGGAGAGGTTCCGTAGGTCTTTCCTTCCTGCTGCTGTCAGACTTTATAACAAAAACTGTTAGTACTGAACACTCGCAATATTGACCTAACCATGTGCAATTCTGTCATATGTGCAATTGCTGTTGGAATTCATGTGCAATTCATGTGCAATTACTATGAAATTCATGTGCAATCTATGTGCTGTCGTGACACATATTCATGTGCAATTACTGTCGTGATCACATGCAATGGTATTTATTTATTTGTCTATGGGAGTTTTTATTTATTTATAGGAGATCTTCTACTGAAAGTGTTTTTCAGACTTCCTATAAGTGAGCTGTTCTTCTGTATCTACCTCTGTATCTACCTGCGTTGCACCAATGAAATTTCCCCATGTGGGACAATAAAGGAATATCTTATCTTATCTTATCTTATCTTAACTGTTACTTCAAACCAGAGGCGTAGCTACACGACAGGCGAGACGAGCAATTGCTTGGGGCCCCTTGACCACCAGGGGCCCCCAGAGGGAAGTCTTTAGGCTTTAACAGGCTCATTAGAGGAATTAAATGTCTCTCTCTCTATTAACTGTAGTTTTATACTTTGACCACAACAGGCGGGTGGCATCAGTGAGCCACCTTCGATGGGTTCAGCGTCTGCAATAACTGTAGCAGAAGAACCGTGCTAATGTTTATAGGCGGCTTATTGTTGTTTTAAGTTCAAAAGTAAAGAGAAGAAGGGGCGGAGTCTGTCTGGAAAGGCCCTTGTGATCGCTTGGGGCCCCAGTATATTACTCAAGTAGGAGTAAAAGTATGGATCAGAAAACTACTCTGGTTGAAAAGTACATTTCATTCAAAAAGTGAAATGTAACACAGTAAATTTAACTGTAACTATTGACAATAATAACTAAATATGCACAAACAAATTGGAAAATGTGTGTTTTTCCTGACAAATGTGTCTTTTTATTTATTTTGGCAGCTACAGCACCAAAACTGATGTAAGATTAACTGAAACCACAAAAAAAGCAGCTCCCACACTCAACACTGCAAAAATGACTTGCTTGAAATGACCTGAAATC
The DNA here is from genome assembly GCF_026437365.1 of Eucyclogobius newberryi. Taxonomy (NCBI): domain Eukaryota; kingdom Metazoa; phylum Chordata; class Actinopteri; order Gobiiformes; family Gobiidae; genus Eucyclogobius; species Eucyclogobius newberryi. The sequence continues at coordinate 8,401,448 of NW_027316056.1, forward strand.
AGAATATGAATCTTAATTTGAGTTCTGACTCTTTCTGACTAAAGATGCTTTAGCTTAAAATAAGAACATTAAGTACATCAATCTTACCTCGTTGCCAAATAATTTGGCTTGAAAAAACAAGTAAACAAGTAAAATGATCTATGTTCATACAAAACCATTGAAAATAAGATAAAAAGTTAAAAATTGCTTGAAATGTAGATATATATTCAAGTATACATATATATATATATTCAAGCATAAAGTAGTTTTGTTTTAAATAGGAAAAGGACAAACAATTTCTCACTTGAAAAAAATTCATCAAAATAAGATCAAATGCTTCTACACTTCTACGTAATAATATTAAATGTTTTTTTAAGTCAAAATAAAAAGTCAGATCAAGATAAATACGACTTAATTCTATCACTATTCTATCTAAATATTTTTTATATTTTAAATTATAGTATATATTAGAGTAAATACATCTCAACTTAAAGAACTAATTCAAACTGATTAATGAAAATATCAATATCATGAATTCAAGTTATTTTACCTTAGTATTTACAAAATGTGTGGTCTATTTTTTACACGTCGCCCTCGATGTTTGGAAATGTTTGGACACGTGTCTCATTTATAAAGCGTGCGTAAGTACAAACACGTTACATGCGTCACTTTCCACGTTAAGCTTGGGATTTAAAAAAAGACAACTTAACCTATCAGGCTTTGGTCCAAAAATGCTGACCTGACCTGTGCATCGGACCTTCCAGAGACGAGGCAGAACGTCATCTACGCTCAGAGAAATGAACATTTTGTGAGTTTGAGGCCGTTTCAGTTGCGTCTGTGCGCACACTTTTCCTCAGAAGTTCACACTACGTTTCATACTGTGACCAAAAAACAAAAAAACTGCAATAGCAATTAATATCGCAGCCCAAGTCGCACGTTAGAGTCGCGTTTGTGATGCATAAGACGACGGCGGAGAACATGATCCAAATATCCTTGTGTGACTTTTCCGTGGATCAGCTCACGTCCTGCCCCTTCTCCTCATGCCCCTCTCTCCCTCGGGGTATTGGGGGGTGGTGGGGGTGGGTGGGGTCGGTGGTGGTAGTGGTGGTGGTGGTGGGGGGGCGGGACCGGTGCACTCTATAGTTATGGCCCGGCCCCATCTGTCGCCGCGCGCATTCACACAGCCACCAGAAGGCCGCAACATGTGCACATTTAAAAGGAGAACCCAACTTTCCCAGGACACTCAAGCATGACCCGGCAGCCGCTGCAGTACTCCCCCCCCCACACACACACACACACTTTAACCTCCCCCCCCACAACACACACACACACACACACACACACACATACACACACATACACCCGCTGGCAACATCTCGACCACTCCCTCCAGCACCAGACCAGAGATGTCCTGTCTGCATGCGAATCACTGAATTAGACCCCCGCTTCTTCTGCTTCTTCTTCTTTTTTTTTTGGGGGGGGGGGGGGGGGGGGGGGGATCGGACGGAGAGCGAGTATGTGTGTGAGAACGTGCAGATCAGCTGACAGAGAGAGGGCAGAAGATGCTGGTGGATGTGTAATATTGACGTATAGAAGGCTTTGGGGGGTTGAATACAGTACACATACTTGTGACAGAATACAATGAGGAATTATTGTACTGTAACCTTTTTGCGTTCAGCAATTGAGCCAAATATTCGGTGCGTTCTCCTGAATAATAGTCAGCGAAATCCTTTATGTTCCACATTTCAAAGGCTTTTTTTAAATTTAGTTCATACATAATAATGTTCCAGATTTGGTCTTTAAATTCTTTAAAACTGCTCAGTTTGAATGTCGTTCTATAAAAGATGGACTATTTCACATAGTTTTGGCTCACGATCATCACAATGAGTCGTTTTTACATTCAAGTTCTGCTTCGTTTTCTAATGTTAATGAACACTTTTTACATGTTTTGCTAACTTTGAGCAAGAAAAGTGAATATTCACACATTTCCATTCGTCTTGAAACCGAGCCAAATCAGGCAATACTCAACACGCAAGTTAAAATCACTGGAAGTATTATTATTACAAGATCAAGTCCGCGTTTGGTGAGAAAAGATCATTTTCTGTTTTCTCTGTGTTCTCTCTCTGATCCACTCCAAAACAAACCAGTGGAAACACGCCCTCACGCCTTCACAAAGCGTCGAGAAATACCTGAAAACAATCAAAACGAATAACAAACTCCTTCCTTCTACCTCGCGCACACTTTGTAATTGTATCTTGGCACATTTCGAGCCGCATTTGTGACGCCTTCTTGACCCGGTGCGCGACAAAGCAGCGCGGATAGAGTTTCCCTGAAGGAGTGGCCGCTCTAAAACCACATCTGAAGCCTCTCACTCTCCGTCCGCCTCATTGTGACGACTCCGAAGCACTTCACCTGAGCCGTGAGAAGCGCCTGTCGCAGATGAACCAAATACAGAGACACATTAGACGCCGCCGCCCCTCGTGCAAACCCCCTCCGCACACGCCGCGCACGCAGGCCTGGCCTTTTGTGCACAGCCTAATCATCAGTAATGATGTCGTGTCCATCTTTGATAAGAAACAGAGCCCCCTCGTTTACAACTGGCCCGGCTGGTTCCCATGATGCCGTGCTGCTGACATTAGCTCTTCTGTGTGTTGTGGATGATCTGATCACAGGTGCAATAATATGGTGCACAGAAACCTCCAAATCACCTAAACACGTGATTAATATTCATTTCATGACACATTGTTTCCCATTGTTAGAGTTTTTTGAGGCCATTGTGTTTTGCTGACCCTGTGCGAATCACAAATGCTAAAAATGTAGCTGTATGTTTGTATTTAGCACCATAGTGGATAATTACAGGAATAATATCCACATATTTCAAAATTATGTTTCAAAACAGGTCCAGCACCTTTAACTTCAGTTCTTTTTTGCAGCATTTGAAAAAGTTATTGTTATTATCTTAAATTATACATCTGATATTCAAGATGGCTAAGTCTTTACGCTATATTTTCGTTCATGTTGTACCGATGGCCAAATTTCTGAACGATAAAGTAAAAGTGAATGTGACATAAACTGGCAGATTAAAAAAAGCACTTTACATTTACAGTAGCTTCACTTCATAAATTGCAATCAAACAACTTCTTTTTGCATCTAAAATCCTCACGTTTCGATATATTTTTATTCATTACAATCAGAATGACCTAAATAATCAAAACAATCGATGTATTGCATAATCTTGACAGTCTGTTCCAGCACAAAACAGGTCAAAATGCGTCTTGAATGCAGAAGACTTGAGCTGAGCGCTGCTTCCGGGCTCCTGCCGCGGCTACTCTGGGGCCGTGAGTGGGGCCGTGAGTGGGGCCGTGAGTGAGTGGGGCCGTGAGTGGGGCTGTGAGTGGGGCCGTGAGTGGGGCCGTGAGTGAGTGGGGCCGTGAGTGGGGCCGTGAGTGGGGCCGTGAGTGGGGCCGTGAGTGGGGCCGTGAGTGAGTGGGGCCGTGAGTGGGGCCGTGAGTGGGGCCGTGAGTGGGGCCGTGAGTGGGGCCGTGAGTGGGGCCGTGACTGGGACAGAAGGCGAGGCGGACGACATTGGCACACGCCTGTTGAACTGAGCCACAAACAGAAGTGTGCTCCTGTGCCCCCGGTCGCCCCTCCCTCTCCGGGACGTCCCATTGTGCGGCCCCGCGGTCCCAATGACATGACGCCCCTCCCGACCCCCGAAAAACCCCACGACACACGGCAAACAGAGCCCGGCTTTTACCCTGTGCCTCCTGAAGTCTCCACGAGTAACGATGGATACAAGTGTGGCCTTTTGAACTGCGTCTCATTCAACGCAACACGAGCTGCTTCTTTTTAAATGTTTCAATCTGTAATATTTGTCACGCAAGATATTATTTTATTTAAAGGCAGATGACTTGAATGTAATCTGTGTCTGATTTTACCAAGGAGTAACATATTAGTTTTTTCTAAATTTGATTTAGTTTTGTGTTGTTTTCCAGTGCCCTGAAAGTTAAAATGCAATATTTGTGTTATAACCCTCATTATTAAGTGGGTTAGAGACACTGCATGAACATACACGATACACATGTTTGTAACGTACATGTTTTTAGTGGTGGAACAGGAGCACCTAGAGCAGGCGTGTCCAAACTTTTTTCACCGGAGGCCGCATTGTGAAACTTATAGGAGCAGAGAGCAGTAAACCATTCGAAATTTGGCATTTGACATCATTTCGATGAGCCTCGACACCTTTAATAAGTATTTGAACATTAAAGGCGCAATGGACGATTTTTTCGTCGATTTGAGAGCTCAGGTGGAAGTGCACATGCCACTCCCCCGTGTGGACTGATACAACACACACGTGCGTTTGTTTATTAGCGCAACGGATCGCATCGCATCTCTCGTCTCCCGCAGATTAATGTCTTCTTATGAGTCAGAAGAACTGTCTTTCTCCGTCTTCATTTTGCCCCGTACACTGAGGGAAAGATATTATGATAGATCAATGCGCTTAGACACGTGGAAATGTGGGACGAACCGCACGAGGCTGCAGGTGAGCGGTAGGTCCGTTTTATGATTGATACGTGGCAGGACAAATCGGCAGTCCACGCCACGAGGAAATAAGGCTCAGATTTGGGCCAAAAAAATCGTCCATTCAACCTTTAATATTAGGTTGGTATAACATAGACGCTTCACTCCAGCCACGACACCGCCCTCATGGGGCTCATGTCTACAGGAAGGAGGTGGAGCGGCTGGTGTCCTGGTGCAGCATCAGCTCCTCATCAGTCAGGCCCAGCAGAGGAAGTACTTCCTGCGGCAGCTGAGGAAAGCCAATCTGACAGCGGAGATGATGGTGCAGTTCTACACGGCCATCATTGAATCCATCCTCACCTCCTCCATCACCTCCTCCATCACCTCCTCCATCACCTGCTCCATCACCTCCTCCATCACCTCCTCCATCACCTCCTCCATCACCTCCTCCTTCACCTGCTCCATCACCTCCTCCATCACCTCCTCCATCACCTCCTCCATCACCTCCTCCATCACCGTGTGGTGCGCTGGAGCCACAGCCAGGGACAAACAGAGACTACAGAGCATTGTGCCTCTGCTGAGAAGGAGATCGGCTGCAGACTTCCATCTCTGCAGGACCTGTTCCTGGAGATGAGCAGGTCGGGTCACAGCCTTCTCACCCTGGACATGGACTATTTGAGTCACTCCCCTCAGGCAGGAGGCCACTCCCATCAGGCAGGAGGCTACGGTCCATTCGGACCAGAACCCCAGAACCAAGAACACCAAGAACACGGTCCTAAACACAGTCACCTTAACCATAATTGAATCACTCATTGCACTGTTCACTTTCTGCACTACATATGTAAACTCAACTGTAAATGTGTGTACACAGTAAGCCTATTTTTTATTTTAAAGCTTATAGCTTATTGTTTTTTTTTTTATCCCAGAGCAGATTTAAATTGGTTTTTGTTTTTGAATTATTCATTTTTCATTGTATAATGTTGCACCGAATCATCAAGACAAGTTCCGGTGTTTGTTGATTCTGTTCATTGACAATAAACCTGTTCTGCTTCTCCGGCTGTGGCCAGCAGAGGGCGACAGACACATCACCCAAGTCTTCTCTCTGAAGTGACAGAAGCTGAAAGCATTTTCACACAAACTTATCATTTATAAAGCAAATAATTCTATTAATAATAATACTATAATAATATTTCCGAGATATCTCAATGTACTTCATAAAGCCTGAAAAGTACATATTCAGCTTAAGCCCCACGGTCTAAATCAGGCCCTCCAAACAACCTGAACCAAAAATATATGTTCTCTTGTGTACTGGTTTAGTGGAGGTTTGAGTGTTTTCTGGGATTTTATAATCATGCTTTAGTCCTGGTTTGGTCCTGTTTTAGTCCTGGTTTAATGCTCGGATAGTCCTGGTTCAGTCCCAGTTGATAAAAGCTTAGTCCTTGTTTAATGTTCTGCACTGATTTCACAGAGTAAAGTATTTTAATTTTTCACAAACATCTGACAGAGCAATTGTCATTTTATCATTATTGATCAAGTGTTCAGGATGTTTTGTGTCTGTGTCAAACTCTGTAAAAACCAGGCCCCCAGGAACATGCAGAAAACCCCTGATGCAGAACTTCACATCACGTCCTTTTGCACCTCACGAAGTGTTTGTTGCAACAGCTGCATTTCTTTTCTTTTTTACCGCAAACCTTAAGTCCACTCGTAATGTAAAAAGGAGGGTCCTGACCACGCCGACCCCTGGCTCTGGGCTCCTAAAGGCTTGTGCTTCTCTGTGGATGTGGGGTCGGCGTGAGGTTAGGCTTCAGGTCGTCGTGTCACGCACCGTCGCCCCGCGCAGAGTTTGTCATCATTAATGTGGCGCGGAAAAATGTGTTGCTGCCGCGGCGAAGCCCTTTTTAATGCGCCGCAGTGGCCTGTGCCCCGGGCGGCAGGGCGCGTTGTCATGGCGAAGGGGGCAGACGGGATGGTGGGGGGGTGTGGTGTGTGGGGACGGAAGCAGTGTGCCACGTGATGACAAGAGATTACGACACTGTCCGGCTAATTTGGTTGATTTAAATTCGGGTTTCTTACCATTTTTGACAGATTTGACATAAAACGCCAGATAAAAGTGATCAAATTTGGCCTCTGATTCCTGATTTACTCCAGTTATAAGTGGGAAAAAGCTCTGCAAGCTCTAATAGGAAGTTTACATGTGAAGAAAAGTGAAAGGGATGGACTGAAAAGACAGTGGAGCTCGGGATTAAATATGGTTAAAGCAGAAATGCAAAATAAATAATCATGAAAAAACACTATTTAAAAAGTAAACAGCCCGATGTTACTGCTGTGTAAATACTTTAATCGCTCCAGTGTCAGAATACGTTTTATCATATGCTAAGCTGAGTGTTTATCTCCATTGGTTTAATATTAATTGAACATTCTTTGATGTGTAATGTCACAATCCCAAGCTCTATATCACAAAAAATAATATCTAGGGACTAATTATAAAGTTTTAAGTCCAAGTGGAAAGTCTATAAAAGGCCCATTCAAGTGAATTTTAGGCACATTTTGTTATTTGTGGGTTATTTGGGGAACAAACTGATCCTACTCTTCCCAAAATGTTTGTCTGAAAATAAGTTGGTTGTAGCTTTCAAAATCCACATATTTAACGCTTTAACAGTTTTCTAAATTTGTGCCATCAACTTAAGCATATGTTTGTACTATACTTTTTTATCTGTTGTTTTGAGTTTTTGAGTTCTTCATCCTCCTCTTATACATGAATAATAATAATAAAGTCATTATTGGGTTCATTATTGTGTAACAGGAGTGAAAAAGGCTAAAAAGAACAAACGTTTTTAACCAGAAAGTAAAAGAAAATCACATGAAACGCTTTGATATGTTGAAAGAATCCTTTGGTTTGGAGAAACAGGACTTTTATAGGTATTTATAAATGAGAAGTTATTATAGCCAAGATATTCAACAAAGCAACAACCACTGTAACCCTTTGATCTTCATTAAGTCTTATAAATCAGAACTTTCAAGCGGAATAATATCTAAATTGTATAAATACATTAATAATCTGAACAGTCATTATATTAAACGATATATTATATTAAGGAAAGGAAAGAGAAGGTAATTTTATTTTTACAGATGAAGAATGGGAAAATATATGTCAATAAAGGTCGAATAATCACATGTTTGGAAAGAATTCAGTTGAAAAATCTAGCTTTTTTACTACACCATATCAAAGTGCTCACTATTCAGGAAATGCAAGTTGCTGGAGAAACTGCGGCTGCCAGTGGCTCAGCATTTCCTTTTCCATGTGTTTTGGTCATTTTGGACTGCGATAAACAAGGCCTCAAAACTAATGCCATGGACACAATACATGGATACTGGACAGACATTATCACAGGCAGTAGAAATAAAAAAACAACAACACTCAATTTGAAAAAGGACAAATTTGACAAACTTTGGACCAAGTGCGGCCTTTACTCCTCATCATGATCTGCATTCTCTGGACAACTGGCCGTCACTTCGTTCTCGCAGGTTGTTTTGCGTCGGCATCGTTTCTTTTACAAAACGATCGTTGGTAAAACGTCTCATTATCGGAGTTCACTCGCAACTTCCTGCCCCCAACGGCTGGATTGAACTGCACAAAACGTTGAAGCGCTGAACTCCCTTCCAGTCTCCCTTAAGTCATGTTTTCATTGTAAATCGTCTCACGTGTGAACGATTTAATGTTTAGTTTAGTTTAGTGTTGTGTTCACCACTTCACCACTCAAGCGACCTGTGGATAAATAAAGGTTAAATATGTTGGTGTTTATTTTGCTCTCTGTGTCGTGTTAAGTGTCTGTTTTTCAGTTTTATTCATACAAAAAAATTGGGAAAAGAAAAAGTCTAAAAATCACCTTCTGTATGACATTGTTAGAAACTTTCCCTATATTAATATTATCAATTATTATCATTATTTTTTTTATTCAAACATAAAACAACAAAAACAAACAGGGCACCAGAGAGAGCAAAATAAGTACATATACAAATAAAGGAGAGGAGGAACACAAAGTCCAAAATAAAAGTCCTATTTAGTCCAAAGTCTGTCAAATTTTGTCAATTGTCAAATCAAATTCAAATGTGATTGTTTTTCTCCCATTTCCTGTTAGTTATGTTATAATATCGGCCCAGTCCTTATTTATCTGCACATTTTCTGTCATCCAATATTTCGTGATGGCCTTTCCTCTGCTGCCAGAAGCATGTCCCAAAAGTATCCACAGAATATGTCCATGGCAGGAGTTTTGAGGCCCAAACACGTCCTTGTGAAAGCGAGCGGGACGGTTCCCAAAGCCCAAAGTTGCTGTAAAGAAGCAAACCTGGCAACTCTGGTGGAGGTGTGTGAGAGAGAGCGATGGCGGTGGGGGGTTCCTGTGGTTGGGGGCGTCGGAGGCCATGACGCTGCAGCCGTGGCAGCTGGCGCTCCAGCTTGCAGGGGCCATGTCTTTACAATGGAGAGCCTTCCCCCTGGGGCCAGTGATTTAGGACAGGGCTCTCGGACCGACCCCCGGAGTGAGACAGCAGCCCGGGACAGTGCCGGCTTCAGAGGAACGCACACGCACACGCACACACACACACCCCTCGCTCGCCCCCGCCTCCCCCTCGGGCCCCTCCTCCCCGCCCGGGCGTGTGTGTAACCCCTCTTCTGTCTTCAAGCTTTCTTTCATTCACCTCTGCCTCCGAAAAGAAGCCAGTGGCTAATCTACAAATCGATAGGAGGAGATGCTCTGGACGCGCTGATGGAAAGTGACGCGCAGAGGAACTCGCACGGGGCAACAAAGAAATGAACCTGTTGCAAAGATCAGTCGATAAAACCATCTGTCCGGTCGTAGCAGCAACATGTGAGCAAATATATTAATATATGAGCGCCGCGTGTTTCAGAATCCTGAGCGCGTCTGTAAATATTGTCCATCTCTATCAGTCGAGGGTTTTGATGGCTGAACAAACTCAATATCACTTTTAACGTGTCAATCTTTTTAAATTATTTCATCTGTTGTGCATTCCAATCGAAATGAATAAATGAACGAATGAAATTAGAGCTGGAATGATTAATTGGCTAATAGTTATCTGAACTTTACAGACTGTGAATGAAGCTAAATCCAACTCCAGGTGTGTTTTCAACGAGAGGACAAAACTGGGCTCTGGTCAACTAAAGAAACACTTTTAGACAATTAAAATCCTGTTCTGCCGATCGATTGGTCGACTAAAAGGAGGGCGTGACAAAACGTCTCTTTCTGTATCCGACACAAACTGAACTCTAAAGACGACAACTGCACAATCTATGCAGAAAACAGATTAAGCAACAATGTACTTGTGTGCAAAGACAGAATTAACTTGATAATATTTAGTTTAATATGCCTTTTACATAAAAATACCAAAGAAACATAACATTTTTTACTAACTTCCTCCACACCTTTTCATTCTGCTGATGTTTCATACAAATCCTTATCATCTCAATAAAAGGATTGGCTGACTAAGACAACATTTCGCTCTGAGGCTCCACAAACCGATTTATCTACCATCCATAACACACATTTAGCGCGCTGTGCGTCCTTCACAACGTTACAAACCAAAAACGTAACTTTCACAAAACACATCTAGGCCAAAGGCAGCTCCGATTGGCCAAGCTTGTCATCTCAGTATCTTCTTTCTATCTCCTGTGTGACAAAAGCAGGATCAGGCTGGAGCTTCCCTGCTGCTGACCGCTGCGCCCCTCCCTCCCTCCCGGTCCCCCCTCTTTTCTCCGGGCCCCGTGTCCGCAGCGGGCCTGAGCTCTCTCCTGGGACGTCCCGCCTCTGGATGGACATTCCTTAGGTGTGGCCCCCTCGCGCCCGACGCTGCACAATGGGACACAACAGGTGCCAGCGGATCCCCGGTCCACCAGAGTGGTCCCGGAGTCGCCCTGTGTGTCCCGTGTGTGCGGAGGCGGCAGCTGAGAGATAGGGCCGCGGTCATTATCAGTTAGCATCAGTCAGGGACGGGCTCCAGACAATGCAGCGCCGCACAAAGGCAGAGCCACTGGGCAAGATATATGATCGGCAAACGTGATGGAGTTTGTTGTCTTTTTGAGATGTTGTTCAGCCCTGTGTTTATTGATGGTAAAGGCCGCGACGATGAAAAATAATCATCATTTTGATCATCGGAACCGTTATCGGGACAAAACGAACTCTAAAACACACACGAAACAGACAGTGGCGTTATTAAGTCAAAATGTCAATGAATTAAACACAATTTCACTTTCTTTCAACTTTTTTTTTATACATTTTTTTGTTCTTTGGTTAAAGATGTACGTTAAAAATCTCAATGTTCAATAGGAAAAAAAATCGAAATAATCGTTAGTTGCAGTTCTGATTAGTGTTATAGTTAATTTCATCATTAGTCAGGGATAAAAGACAATATAAAAAGATAGAATACTGGGACAGATCGACCAGTTGTGCCTATGACCTTTTGAAATGATCAGTAACACTTTATAACACCTTACTTAGCCTTAATAAAGCATGAACAAACAATTAATGAATAATGAATAAATCGTTCATTAAGAATAATTTAGTTAGTAAATTGGGAGAATGAGGTAAACAGCATAATTAGTTATAAAGCCTTGAATTGTATCTAATAAACGATCTGTTCATTATAATTTAAGACTTTATTCATACTTTATTAAGGCTATTCATAAATAGTTATTATACTACATTATATTGCCATTGACCCTTGTTAATGACTAGTTTTTTTAATGCTTTGTAGATGACTTTGAGTTAATTATTATATTGTTTTATTTACGATTAGTATATTAGTATGAAATAATGTTTTAACATGTGTCAATCTTACAGGCTTTATTAGGGCTAATTAAGGTCTGGTTATTAGAAAGTGTTACGGGTAAATTCATGTCAAAGATGAGTTGATTGTTTGTCAATGCTAATTATAGATAAACAGTGATAAATGCTTTGTACATTCACTTCTGTAAGTAAATGATTATCAAGCCTTTGTTAACGATTGGTTTATTTCTTCTTTATGATTAGTAAATGCTGCTTGAACATATATAAAGTCTTTGTAACATGTGTTGGTTAAAGTCACAGATGTGCAGGATACAGACCCACTGTCTTTACAGAGTCCAGCACTGATCACTGCAGCGCTTTGCTCCATTCAGAGTCAATGCAGTCAATGCGCCACAAAATGCCATCTGCTGCTTCACAGACACTTCCTCTGCCTTTGTCTGTGTGAGTCCAGGTCTCACTGCTGGACACACCAACTGTTTCCAAAGCATTTAGCCCTGGATTGGACCTGAGCTGGGAAATACACACTTGTGAGGCCAAAAAATACACAAAAATCATGATTATTTTGATGTTTTCTGGTCACGTTCCTGTCTTAACATAAAGGTTTTCACTTGGAAACAACAGAACTGCCCAATCTGCAACTTAATATGTTTCTCATTGAGATTTAAATGCAACAAAACTCTAACCTTTTCTACAAATGCATTTTTCTCCCACAGAAACATAAAGATCAGGCCTTAAAGTTGCTCTAACAAACGCCAAACTTTACAATCTTGGACTGAATAAGATTCTGACAGATCGAACAGAAGGATTTGTTTCAATCTAATTCCAAGCCTGATTTTTTAAAAGTTTTAACAGCAAAAAATTAAGCGAAATTTGGAATTTTTAAGCCAATTTTCAGTAGGTTCTAGTTTACTCAAATACTAAATAAGATATTATTATTGTGTACATTTTGTTTTGTTTGTAACTCATATTTCAACAAAATTAAGCAAGAAATGTAAACCTGGCTTAATTTTTCAAATGTATATGTGACAAATATGTGAAATAAAGGCAATTCTTACACGTACAATTACTTATTTCTATATGAAAATATTACACAACCAAAAAACCTGCTAAACATTTATTTTTCTTACATTTATTAAAACAAAAGAAGGCATTTTAAATTGACATCTTTAAATTTAAGATTTTCACCTGCAGCGTCTCAACTACGACGATACTAAAGATGCACTGAGTCATTTTTCTGGCTTTTTCTAAAACGTCCCAAAGAATTAAACGTGTCAGATCTGTGGAGCGGCGACAGAACAGATGGAAGATAAGGTCAGTTTAAAGCCAAACTGTGGAACATTCCGGGTCAGGTAATAACATTTCCATGGAAAAAAGTTCCATAGTGTAACTTTAAGAGATTCATAATATATTTGAATCTGGTTTAGCTCTGAAAGTTAAGTCCTAAGTAAGTTTATAGTTGACGATTATCTCAATTAATCGATTCACTTTCTGCATTATTTTTAATTCAGATTTTTGTCCTGTTCAAGTCTCTTTTTCTCACCAATTTAGTGCTTTTAAATCTTAGTCTGGACTTTTTTTCTTTCAGCCCTGGTTTAATTTGGGGCATTAACTTTTAATCGCCTTGAGTATCTTTTTTACTTTCCCGCGCCGATCGTTTAAATATTCATTCCACTGGACGCGCTTGAATCCCTGAGTGTTACAGAATTACATTTAATGCTCGCACCAACAATCCAAAACAAAGCTCCCGCCTGACGCGACATCCGTGCTATTACCGGGAACAAAACGAAGGACTTTCAAGTGTAACCCGGCCCTGCGACGGCCCGGCCCCTCAATGGGACGTCCCGGGCCGCACCTGCCACCTGTAAACTCCATTGTTAATCCTGGTTTGGTTTAGAACGAGTCTGGTTTAGTCTTGGATTACTTCAGGTGTGGTCTTTGGTTCAGTCACAATTCAGTTTCATTTCCATCGATATAGCGACTGTGGATCATAAAAGATGAGATTAAACTTCTGTCAACAACATGCAGAAGTGGTTTAGTCCTGGTTTAGTCCTGGTTTAGTCCTGGTTTAGTCCTGGTTTAGTCCTGGTTTAGTCCTAGTCTATAGGATTAGGGCTTTAACAATGAATCGACTCCAGTTGTTTCTAGTCGATAATAAGAATAACACATTAACCATGTGCAATACTGACTTAACCATGTGCAATACTGACTTAACCATGTGCAATACTGACTTAACCATGTGCAATACTGACTTAATCATGTGCAATACTGACTTAATCATGTGCAATACTGACTTAACCATGTGCAATACTGACTTAATCATGTGCAATTACTGTCATACTCACAAGCAATTAAGGCCATATTCATGTGCATATAACTGATGTAAATAAGAGTGTTTACTTACCATTAGTATTAGTATTATTTAGTCTAATGCTAGCTATTTTTACTTTATTTTATCATCATTTACTTTATTTTATTTTTATTTTATTTTTATCTTTATCTTTTTGTTTTATTTATTATTTTTCCCCCATTCCATATTAAGATATGAGAGGAGTTTTGCTAATAAGAGTTTTTTGTTTTGTTTATAAGAGTTCTTCTATTAAGAGTGTTTCCCTCTGTATCTACTGCGTTGCAACACCGACATTTCCCCATGTGTGGACAATAAAGGATTATCTTATCTTATCTTATTTTTGTTCGTATCTTGAATAGTTATCTGGACTATACAGACTCTAACACATATGAAAAGACCTTTTATAACAAAGATTTTTTTACATCTATGTTTCACGGCATTATATGGGTTTTTGTGGAAGAGCAACACAAAGTGGCACACGATTGTGACGTGGAATGAACATTTTATGTAATTTAGAGATTATTATTTCATTCAGGCCTTTTTCCCTGAGTTTAACCTGACGTTTCCTGATGATGTTGAAAGATTGAAGAGTCCATCTGCGTGTGATCTAGTCTCAGTATAAATGCAGCTGTTCTGTGAAGGCCACAGAAGATTAAGAGAATGTTGAGGATCAAACAGCATCATGAAGTCCAGTGACCACAGCAGACAGGTCAGGGAGACAAGATGTGGAGTTTAAAGCAGCGTCACTGTTCAATCCATCCTCCGGGAATGGACAGAGCATGACACGACTGCAAATCTACCAAGACACGGCCGTCCACCAGAACGTACATCTGAACAAGGCCAAATGTTCTGTGTGGTGTAAAACTGACGGGCACATGACTCTGAACACACCATCTCTGTCAAACATGGAGGTTCTTCTGCTGGAACAGGGACGCTGCTCAGAGCTGATGGGACGATGGGCGGAGCCAAATACAGGGCAAAAGACTTGAGGCTGGGACAGAGCTTCACCTTCAGCAGGACAACGACCCTGAACATAAAGACAGAGCTGGAATGGAACGGTTTCAAACGACTGTGCACAAACGCTCACCATCAGATCTGACTGAGCTTGAGCTGATTTACAGAAGAAGAATGAGCAAACATGTCAGTCAAAGCTGGTAGAGACGAACCCCAAAAGACTTGCAGCTGTAAATGCAGAGAAAGGTGCTTCCACAGAGTATTGACTTTAGCACGCTGCACTTTTCAGTCTTTTCTTTTCTTTTTTATCAGTAAAAAAAATGTCCTTCAAGATCACAACTGTGTGCCACTTTTTGACGTATTTGCGTTTTTGTAGATGCATTGAATTGATTAATTGTAATGCGACAAAATGCGTTAAAGTTCCAGGAATATGAACACTTTTTCAAGCCGCTGAAGGTAAAATTAACAGTGTAGGTCATTTCTTTTGTCCCATAGGCTTTATTAGACAGGACAGTGTAGCGTGAAACCTCCTTTTGAATGAATACAGTTTATATCTGTATATCTGTCCAAAATGGGGGAGAAGAGCAGGGAGGACATTCAACAAATAGCCAGGAATCAATCTCAGGATGCTGAAGAGAGCCTGGCATAAGCACAATGTGTCTTCTTTAACTTAACGTGCAAACAAACTGACGAGATGAAAACGTTTAACTTTTGTCATTCATTGTCTAAGAAATGTAACCAATTAATTAATAAAACTCTCCCAAATTTAAATAGTCCATCTTGATAACTCTACTTTATATAGTTACTTAGACTTACAAACTTAGACACAGTAGCTCAAAAAATAGTATACACCTGTTCTTAAAGGTCAAATAGAATAGTTAAAACTGAATTGCTTAGTCTAGTCCTGGTTTAGACCTGGTTTAGTCCTGGTTTAGTCCTGGTTTAGACCTGGTTTAGTCCTGGTTTAGTCCTGGTTTAGACCTGGTTTAGTCCTGGTTTAGTCCTGGTTTAGTCCTGGTTTAGTCCTGGTTTAGACCTGGTTTAGTCCTGGTTTAGTCCTGGTTTAGACCTGGTTTAGTCCTGGTTTAGTCCTGGTTTAGTCCTGGTTTAGTCCTGGTTTAGACCTGGTTTAGTCCTGGTTTAGTCCTGGTTTAGTCCTGGTTTAGTCCCGGTTTAGTCCCGGTTTAGTCCCGGTTTAGTCCCGGTTGAGTCCCGGTTAAGTCCCGGTTTAGTCCCGGTTTAGTCCCGGTTTAGTCCTGGTTTAGTCCTGGTTTAGTCCCGGTTTAGTCCCGGTTTAGTCCCGGTTTAGTCCCGGTTAAGTCCCGGTTTAGTCCCGGTTTAGTCCCGGTTAAGTCCCGGTTAAGTCCCGGTTAAGTCCCGGTTTAGTCCCGGTTCAGTCCCGGTTAAGTCCCGGTTTAGTCCCGGTTTAGTCCCGGTTAAGTCCCGGTTTAGTCCCGGTTTAGTCCTGGTTTAGTCCCAGTTTAGTCCCGGTTTAGTCCCGGTTAAGTCCCGGTTTAGTCCCGGTTCAGTCCCGGTTCAGTCCCGGTTTAGTCCCGGTTTAGTCCCGGTTAAGTCCCGGTTTAGTCCCGGTTCAGTCCCGGTTCAGTCCCGGTTTAGTCCTGGTTTAGTCCCAGTTTAGTCCCGGTTTAGTCCCGGTTAAGTCCCGGTTTAGTCCCGGTTTAGTCCCGGTTTAGTCCCGGTTTAGTCCCGGTTTAGTCCCGGTTTAGTCCTGGTTTTACCCCCGGTCCAGGCCCTCGTGCAGGTTTAATCACGTCGTTTAGGGGCCTATATTTCGGTTACACTGATACATCTCATTAAGACGTCCCATTGTCCCGGGAGCGAGCCAAAACAAAGCTCTTCCCCGACGCGACATCCGTGCCATTAACGGGAACAAAACTCAGGACTTTCAAGTGTAACCTGGCCCCGAAACCGCTCAAGCCCCTCTTTCAACGGGACGTCCCACCAAACACCTGCTGCCGCTGTGGACTGCCACCAACAAGGCTCATTCTCCCCGTGTAAAGGAGTCGCCCTGTATTTACAACACTGTTATTTCAGATTGGACTGGCTGTTAAAATCACGTTTTTCTGTACATTTTTTTGTATTTTAAAATGTACGTGTTCAGCTTGTTGTTTCCTAAATTTCCAGGCCAATAATTTATATATCTTTGTTTGGTTAAGACCTCTTATTTAATGTACTAAAATAATCCGGTAGCATTCAGCTTCAGACAGTATGTGGGGCGAATAAATTTAGTTTTTTCCAGTGCTTGTGGAGGTTAAAATCACCACCGTAGATATTGGATCCCTCAGAGTGGTTTGCCAGTACATTAGAGTAGAAACTGACATGGCTTTTGGATCATCTTGAAGAAGTGACTATCTTTATTCAGTTGTGTGAGGGAGGTTTCGCAGGTCTTTCCTTCTGCTGCTGTCAGACTGTATAACAAACACTGTTAGTCCTGAACACATGCAATACTGACTTAACCATGTGCAATACTGACTTAATCATGTGCAATACTGACTTAACCATGTGCAATACTGACTTAATCATGTACAATACTGACTTAACCATGTGCAATACTGACTTAACCATGTGCAATACTGACTTAATCATGTGCAATACTGACTTAATCATGTGCAATACTAACTTAACCATGTGCAATACTGACTTAATAATGTGCAATACTGACTTAATAATGTGCAATACTGACTTAACCATGTGCAATACTGACTTAATCATGTGCAATACTGACTTAATAATGTGCAATACTGACTTAACCATGTGCAATACTGACTTAATCATGTGCAATACTGACTTAATCGTGTGCAATACTGACTTAATCATGTGCAATACTGACTTAACCATGTGCAATACTGACTTAACCATGTGCAATACTAACTTAACCATGTGCAATACTGACTTAATAATGTGCAATACTGACTTAACCATGTGCAATACTGACTTAATCATGTGCAATACTGACTTAATCATGTGCAATACTGACTTAACCATGTGCAATACTAACTTAACCATGTGCAATACTGACTTAATCATGTGCAATACTGACTTAACCATGTGCAATACTGACTTAATCATGTGCAATACTGACTTAACCATGTGCAATACTGACTTAATCATGTGCAATAGTGACTTAACCATGTGCAATACTGACTTAATCATGTGCAATAGTGACTTAACCATGTGCAATACTGACTTAATCATGTGCAATACTGACTTAACCATGTGCAATACTGACTTAATCATGTGCAATAGTGACTTAACCATGTGCAATACTGACTTAATCATGTGCAATACTGTCGTACTCACAAGCAATTAAGGCCATATTCATGTGCATATAACTGATGTAAATAAGAGTTTACTTACCATTAGTATTAGTACTATTTAGTCTGATGCTAGCTATTTTACTTTACTTTATTTTATTATTATTTACTTTATTATTATTTTATTTTAGTTTTATATTTTTATTTTATTTATTTTTTTGTCTTCCATTCCCTATTAAGTTATGAGAGGAGTTTTGTTAATAAGAGTTTTTTTTAAACTTCTTATAAGTTATCTGTCCTTTTCCTCTGTATCCACTGCGTTGCAACACCGAAATTTCCCCGTGTGTGGACAATAAAGGATTATCTTATCTTATCTTAAATGTGTATTATTTATGTCAAGTATTATTATGTTTTTACTAGCTCTTTTGTCACATGCTTTACTATTAGCGATATACTTGATTTTTCATATCTTCACAACAACATTCCCTGAAATCCTCTATTGCGATCTGAGCTGCAGTCTTCACCTCTGTTCCAACACTCCTCCCTTCCCCCGTTTCTTTATACATTTTTTTTCATTTTTTATTGCGTGTCCCCCTGAATTATGTGACGTCCCAAATGAGCAGTCATCATAGAGCCAGATTGTTTGGTGTAGCCACTTGATATAACTCGCGACAATGGCACGAGTCCTGGGGGGATTGCTCGTATTTGGTTACTGCTTCCAGCCCCATTGTATCGGCCCTGGGGTCCCGGGCTTCAGCCGGGTTGAAAAGAAGGGTGGGATCTCTCTTTTTTTGGGAGGGGGAGAAGGGATTTTTTTTTTTTTTTTTTAGGGAGGGCAAATGCGCATATGCAGGACGCAGGTGTCTACATCTGTTCTGGGCAGATGCTGTGTGAGTGAGGGAGGGAGAGGGGGAGGGAGAGAGGGAGGGAGGGAGAGGGAGAGAGAGGGGGAGAGAGGGAGAGGGAGAGAGAGGGGGAGAGAGGGAGAGGCGTTCAGGGCTGAAGCTTCATCACACAAGCGTCAAAACAACAGCAGTGAGAGAAATGATGTTGGAGTAAAAGAAGCTCGACTCCAGAGTTTAAACCTAATTTAGACCTGGTTCAAGCCTGGTTCAGACCTAGTTCAGACCTGGTTCAGACCTGGTTCAAGCCTGGTTCAGACCTGGTTCAGACCTGGTTCAGACCTGGTTCAGACCTGGTTCGGACCTGGTTTAGACCTGGTTCGGATCTGGTTCAGACCTGGTTCAGACCTGGTTCAGACCTGGTTCGGACCTGGTTCAGACCTGGTTCGGATCTGGTTCAGACCTGGTTCAGACCTGGTTCGGATCTGGTTCAGACCTGGTTCAGACCTGGTTCGGACCTGGTTCAGACCTGGTTCGGATCTGGTTCAGACCTGGTTCAGACCTGGTTCAGACCTGGTTTAGACCTGGTTCGGATCTGGTTCAGACCTGGTTCAGACCTGGTTCAGACCTGGTTCAGACCTGGTTCGGACCTGGTTCAGACCTGGTTTAGACCTGGTTTAGACCTGGTTCAGACCTGGTTCAGACCTGGTTTAGACCTGGTTCAGACCTGGTTCGGACCTGGTTCAGACCTGGTTCGGATCTGGTTTAGACCTGGTTCAGACCTGGTTTAGACCTGGTTCAGACCTGGTTCAGACCTGGTTCGGACCTGGTTCAGACCTGGTTCGGATCTGGTTCAGACCTGGTTCAGACCTGGTTTAGACCTGGTTCGGATCTGGTTCAGACCTGGTTCAGACCTGGTTCAGACCTGGTTCGGACCTGGTTCAGACCTGGTTCGGATCTGGTTCAGACCTGGTTCAGACCTGGTTCGGATCTGGTTCAGACCTGGTTCAGACCTGGTTCGGACCTGGTTCAGACCTGGTTCGGATCTGGTTCAGACCTGGTTCAGACCTGGTTCAGACCTGGTTTAGACCTGGTTCGGATCTGGTTCAGACCTGGTTCAGACCTGGTTCAGACCTGGTTTAGACCTGGTTCAGACCTGGTTCAGACCTGGTTCAGACCTGGTTCGGACCTGGTTCAGACCTGGTTTAGACCTGGTTTAGACCTGGTTCAGACCTGGTTCAGACCTGGTTCAGACCTGGTTTAGACCTGGTTCAGACCTGGTTCGGACCTGGTTCAGACCTGGTTCGGATCTGGTTTAGACCTGGTTCAGACCTGGTTTAGACCTGGTTCAGACCTGGTTCAGACCTGGTTCAGACCTGGTTCGGACCTGGTTCAGACCTGGTTTAGACCTGGTTTAGACCTGGTTCAGACCTGGTTCAGACCTGGTTCAGACCTGGTTTAGACCTGGTTCAGACCTGGTTCGGACCTGGTTCAGACCTGGTTCGGATCTGGTTTAGACCTGGTTCAGACCTGGTTTAGACCTGGTTCAGACCTGGTTCGGATCTGGTTCAGACCTGGTTCGGACCTGGTTCGGACCTGGTTCGGATCTGGTTTAGTGGTTTCATTATGCGTTATTGAGGACAGAGAACAGAAAAATGTGGACAATAAGTCTTTTTAGTCCTGGATTTGCACTGTTCCAGTTCTTTTACTTTTCTTGTTGAGAGTCAGGCACTTGTCTCCATGGAGACGGCTCTAAACATGTAGATTATGTATCTGTTCAATAATTCACAGATGTTCATATTGCTAAAAAATACCTTAGAAAACATGTTTTCTAGCTGGGAGTGGGGTCGCCACTCCACAGATCTGACCTGTAACTTGACCTGGTGGCATCACCTGTTTTTCACAATGGTTTGGATCATGTAAAACAAAAACATTCAATTGGAGACAAAGATGACAAAACCCAGTTCAGTTCAGAGGCTCAGGCCCAGGTCTTTATGGTTAAGATACTCTTTATTGTCCCTGAAGGGCACTGGTTCTTAACCAGCACTTTCATAATATTCACTGAACCCTTCTTAATTGGAAAAATAAAATATGATTTTTTCAAATTCAAAACATAGTTCATATTTGACCGTGCGTCAACATCACTGCGTTTCACTGCATTTCCACACAAAAACAAAATAATGAATATTCACTGCATGAGAGGGACTTCTGCTGTTTCAGACCAGTTCAGAGGCTTCACTTTGGCAAGTGCCACTCTCATGTCATTTTCACAAAGTCTCTTCCTTTTCTCCAGCTTCCTCCAAAAGGATCGCTCGAAAATATATTATATTATAGTATAGTAGTTATAGAAAAGGACAAGGAAAATGGGCTGATCTTTTGGCCCTTTTGGGGCCAGGCTGGTGCTGTGTCTT
>NW_027316056.1:8430076-8455076 GCF_026437365.1 Eucyclogobius newberryi
CATTTTAAACCTATTAATTAACATTGTTTGTTTGTTTATTCCTAATGCGTTTCTCACTTATTTAAAATGCAAATTGCTTGTTTAGCTTAGTTTAGTTTATTAACGAGCAGTGGTCCATTATTTACATCTTCATTACCAATTCAATTCTGTCATTTCTCATTTAAGATAAGATAAGATATTCCTTTATTGTCCACACATGGGGAAATTTCATTGTTGCAATGCAGTAGATACAGAGGAAAAGGACAGATAACTTATAGGAAGTTCAAAAAAATACTCTTAATAGAAAAACTCTTATAAACAAAACAAAAAAACTCTTATTAACAAAACTCCTCTCATATCTTAATATGGAATGGAGGAAAATAAATAAAATAAATAAAATAAATAAAATAAATAAAATAAATAAAATAAATAAAATAAATAAAATAAAAAGATAAAGATAAAAATAAAATAATAATAAAATAAAGTAAAGTAAAAATAGCTAGCATAAGACTAAATAATACTAATACTAATGGTAAGTAAACATTCTTATTTCATGCCCCAAACCACATTTTCCAATCGTCAAAACTCAATTTCAGCTCATTAATTGTGGAGATATTTACAGCCCCAACACTTTGATGATCTGCAGAGAAAACACTTAAACCCTTTGTCAAATACTCCCTCCTTTCTCTGAGTCAACACTTGGTGCCTTGATGAGGAGGTATCAGTGCTAAACGAGAGGAAAAATCAATCGATGGTAAACACTGGCGGTGGTTAAAGCGCAGGCCCCTCCCCTTCTCCGCCCAATCGTCCTAATATGATCGATATCGTGTGAGGCGTGCCGTGTTTATGTTCCCACGAGTGACCGAGCCATGTGCCGTCTACTCTTCTGAGAGAGGGAGAGCAGGACGGAGAGGGAGGACGAGAGCGATGGCTTCCCCCCTCGCCATATGGCTCCGGAGGGCCCATACCGTTACAGCCAGGGACCCTGCTTTACATGCTTCTAGTTCAGACCAGTGTGGACTAGAAGAGGGCAATGTATGGAAAACATGACTGACGTGCAGAATGTAAGCGGTGTGTGGGTCTTTTATTGTGAAATGTGCAGCAGTTGATGTATATTTGAAGTTTTAATGTTTCAAACAAGAGTAAAGTTATATTTCTTCACGTTTGTGGGTAAATTTAGAGTTACTTTACGTTTGCAGGAAACTTAACGCACATTTAAAGACACGTTTTTCCCACATTTCTGTTGGATAAGCGAGGCTAAAACAGGATTCAAGAAAGACTAAAACGGATTAAAGCAGGACTAAAGAAAGACTAGAACAGGACTAAAGAAAAACCAAAACAGGACTAAAGAAAAACCAAAACAGGACTAAAGAAAAAACAATACAGGACTAAAGAAAGACGAAAACAGGACTAAATCAAGGCTAAAACAGGACTAAAGCAAGAACTAAAACTGGACTAAAAAACACAAAAACAGGACTAAACCAAGGACTAAAGCAAGACTAAAACAGGACTAAAGCAAGACTAAAACAGGACTAAAGACTAACTAAAACAGGACTAAAGACTAACTAAAACAAGACTAAACCAAGGACATAACCAGGACAAATGTAAGACTAAAACAGGACTAAACCAGTTCTTAACCAAGGACTAAAGCAAGACTAAAACAAGACTAAAGAAATACTCAAACAGGACTAAAACAGGCAGGAACATTAATATGATGCACAGAATGGAGATATTAGTTTTTGTCACGATCATCCGTCAAGTGTGGACCAAACCAGAGACAGTGAGAAAAGGGGGTAAACCGGGGGAAAGATGGAGGAGGAGAGGGGGGACTGGTGTGCTCGCCGTCCCAGAGAAGAAGGCGACGGTGGGGGTAGCTCTTGGTGGCAGATGGCCTGTAAGGGTCCGGCAGCGTGGGGAAAGACCCTGGCTGCCTCACCAAACCACGACATTCCCTCCCCCGGCGCTTTCACAATCAATGGAAATGAAAGCGCACAAGAATGGATGAATGGTCCGAGGCCGAGTCACCCTCTCTCGGTCGCCCTACGTGTGGAGGGGGCGACCCGGGCACAAGTTACAGCCGGAGGAGCGTTTACAGTCGAGGAACGCAGGCGGTCCGTGAGGAAGCTTCAGGCGCGGAAAGGGTTAACCAGGCAGCGCTCGCAGAAATGTACATTCACTGCTTTAGTGACGTGTTTGCAGGACTGTTGATGCGTCCAGAGAGAGGGGGAACAGCCTCTGCTTTCAGGCAACTTTATGTGATTCACCCAGAAACTTACCATGTGTCGACAGGGTAAAAAAACTATATCTGGAAGTTCAATAAATATAGAAATAAAAGACCAACAGAACAAGACAAGTGATTGTGAAAAGACAACAACTATAAGGCAAGGCAAGTTTATTTGTAGAGCACATTTCATACACAAGGCAATTCAAAGTGCTTCACACAGCAGGAAAAATGCATTAAAATCACAAAGAAATGACAGAAACAGAAATACAATCAAATTAACTAAATTCAAAATAAAAATAAAAAAACATCTAGCCAAATCCAAATTTATGGGACCACATTGGCAGACACTCCAGACACTCCTTCCCATAGTCTCCGGGATGGACACATCACTTTTAGATTGATTTGTTCCCAGATCTGCTCGCTTTCTGCAAAACTTTTTGTAGTGTCGACAGGGTAAAAAGCTTTATCTAGAAGTTCAATAAAAAAATAATATAGAAATAAAAGACCAACAGAACAAGACAAGTGAGTGTGAGAAGACAAAAAGGTGTAGGTTTCACACTGTTAAGCCGGCTGCTCCGAGAGCGCTTACAACAGGTGGCCTCGGAGCTTATCGCATGCAGTTGTGTGAATGGTGCTGCAGAGTGGTCCGTTTGTGACTGATGATACAAATTGGCTCAATCTTTATCTGCAGGACTTTTCTTTTCGCTGTGCAGTCGGTAAAGCTTCTGTGAACTGCCCGATGTCCGGTAAATTTGTAAAACTCCACGTGTATCCATCTATCGATTCCATTGTTGGAGTTTTACCTCCCAGATAAAGAGTTTAAACGCAAAAATGGAATGTCGATGTTGAGGACAGTCTGCAGTGCCTTATAATCTCAGTCCAATTAACATTTGCTGTCATCAACAATCTGTGTTGTTAAAATACTATAAATTTAAATACTTTTGTAAACTGAGGATCAACGAATCTACGATCTAAGAAAACCAAAATTGCAGACAAATTTGACCTTAGACCCTACAACATCTCGAATCGAGAACACACACAGGAAAATAACGTTCCAAAAATGAATCAGGTGAAATGATAAAAAGGAGGATTTGCCAGGGCTTTGGGGGATTAAGGTCCTCTCACTCAATCGACATAGAGACAAGACAAAATCTGCATTAGAAAAGAGTACATGCTTATTTATGTAAAAATATCTTAATATCATACCAACACTAGTGGAAGGACTGAATTTTGTTACTGAAGTAAAAGTACAGAAATACATGTATAAAAGTATTTTGAGTGACATTTTTTTGTTTTATTTTGTTTATTTATTTATTTATTTTTACCCTCCATCCCTTGTTAGGAAATGGGAGGTTTTGTTTATAAGAGTTCTTCTATTAAGAGTGTTTTTTAAACTTCCTATAAGCTATCTGTTCTTTTCCATCTACCTGCGTTGCAACAATGAAATTTCCCCATGTGTGGACAATAAAGGAATATCTTATCTTATTATCTGATCTTGAAGACGATTTCTGAAATGTTTGTATGCAATTTTTTGTTTGCTCAAAAATGTTAGGCTGAATTTCCCCATAAATAACCACTCAAACCATATGAAAGTACTTTTCAGACCTTTTGACAATGTGGTGCAGTAGAAAGTAGAGATACTTGCTCATAAATATAGTAAAAGTAAAAAGTATAAGTACAGAGTACAGAGTAAGTACAGATACCTAAAAAAAAATCCTTTATAAGTAATATTTATTTTTTCCATAGAGATTCTGAAAAACAATAATATCAAATGTTTGAAAGCTGATCATATGTAGTACGTAACGCGCACAAGACCCATAATTCTATTTAAAATTGTATCTGAAACAAAAAAATGTTGCAGAATTTTGTGTTTTACGTGTGTTTTTGGCTGAAAACATTAGTGCACAGAGCTGGTTCGCCCCCCCCGCCATTTAACTCCTAATATTTTAATGTTTCTAAATTCCCATGGCAAAAATTAGTGATGAGTTGACTTCCGAAAGCACTGCAAACTTCGAAGTGGGCGAGACGTTTGAGCTCCATAAGCAGTAAAAATGAGTTTAATAATAGAAAAGTGTTAACACACGTCTAGAATAAACCTATGCAGAATAACAAATTAATAAGGGACCAATAAACACTGAATAACATTGAATTAACCAGTTACACATTTGCAAATTAGCAGCTAGTAAAAGGTCATCCTAAAATAAGATGTTTGGTTTTATGGTCATAAAGTACTGCGTATATTGTGTAGTATACTGTGTAGTGTACGTCACATGTTTACCAGCTCTAAGTTGGCGGATGGTAGTACAGTTTCTATCAGGGCTACACTTTGTTCTGTGGAGCAGTGAAAACATTATTGATTTTGAGTTGACGTTAATTGCTCTGGTCATGGTTCAGACGCGGCGCTGCATGGTCCCAGTCACCTCCCGTTTCTGTCACATTAGTTTCACTCAGTTTCACTTACCTCACTAAACTCCAGATGTTGTATTTACACCCTAAAGGGGGAAACAAGTATAAAACAAATGGTCTTTTAAACATTTTTCCTGACATTTTCCTCTGGGATTGTGTTTGACTCGATTTATGCCAAAATAGTTGTAAACATCTGATTTTGATGCGCGTTCTTACTTGTCCTGGTTTATTCCTGATATACTTTAATCCTATAGTTTAGTCTAGTATTTATCACAGTGAAGGGACTAGATCTAAACCAAACTAAACACACTCAATTAACGGGGATCTGCCTTCTTTATGGGAACAAACTTGACTGACAAAAGCTATTTATCAAAATGTAATTTTTTAAGTAAATTAGGTCCTTGTTTCATAAATCCTTTAGCATTTTATCAACAGAGAGATTCAAAAATAGGTTACGTTAAGCAAGTAGTGACTTTTATGGATGGGCAGGCAGACGGGTGGGTAACATTTGCACGCAAAAGAGAAAAAATAAATAAAAAAAAATGCAAAAGTGAGATCCATACCATGATCTTTCAAACACTTATCCCATTGACCTCTAAAAGAAGCTGCTGTCCGCTCTGGTTCTGAAAACTCATGTTAGAGAGCGGAGCATGAACAGGGCTCTGAGCACGGTGCAGGAGAAGAAGAACCAAGCTTCCTGCAGTACTGCTCAGCGACCTGTAGGGGGCCACTGAATGACATCGTGCTTCAGCAGCAGAAGTGAGGGGAAAACAGGCTTATTTGACTATATTTCGGACCGATTTAAAAATAGTTGTGACACACCGTCATTTTAGATTTTATTGGTCAATCACTGCTCGCCTTGATTGCCCTGACCGCGCGCCACTGTAAGAACTCTGGTTATTCTATTGAATGAAGCATTTTGTAACTGAAGTAAATGTGTAAAACAATTCTTCAAGTAAAAGTAAAAGTATAAGTAACACATACAAACATCTAATTAAGTGAAAGTATTTAAGTACGCGTCAGTATTTCATAGAGATATGAAGAACTGTTAAAGCGTTACATTTGATGATTTTGATGAAGAATTGTGCTTTAGTAGCAAATCAAATTCATATATTTTTGTTTGCTCAAAGCTCGGGTTTGAACGTAAAAGCTTTTCTCAGGATGTCACCACCAATGTGCTCAAAATAACTCCTCAAATTAGTATTTTTGACTTTTCAGTCCAGTTCAAAAGAGAAAGAAAGACTCAAATGTAGTGCGGTAAAAGTAAAAAGTATCTATTGTGAAAATTGTGTACGAAGTTAACTTTTACTTTTGTACTTTATTCCTCTCCACCACTGGTCTTCGGTTCGGCAGACGACTTTTGTTCAAGAGACGAGCTGTGAAAGAGATTTGGCTAAAAGCATTAAGAGATGTGGTGTCCAAGAAATAGAAGTAAAGTGCAAACTGTAATATCCCCAAGAAAGGCGCTGAAACTCAACATTTGTTTCAATCACGTACATTTTTGTATAATCGGGTTTAGATATCCTCTAACTATTGATAATATAGTTTGTAGACATAAACATTGTGCAATTAGTGCCTATTATTCTTCTGATGACTGACCGAATACTGGACACGCCACTGGCCTTACAATGAAGTGACGTTTTTGATGTCTGACGTTTCATTCACGATCACAATAATTCTTCTTTCAGAGCCACAAATCACAGCTTTTGAAGAAAACTGCATAAACAGCTTTATAAAGGATTTAGTTTGAGATTGGTTGCTTTGACTGCAGCACATCAGGCCCAGGCCAAAGCCGCGAGAGGAGAGGACGAAAACGCTCTCACTGTCGTTGTCTGGGGGAAGTTAATGGAGCACTAAGGAAACTTTTCTGTGAGAGCGTACGCCAGCTGCTCGTGTCCATGTCGCTGCTTTGCCTTCAGTGTTTCCTCAGCACAATCTGCCTGGCATTTGTTCAATTAGAGGTGTTTTGTTGCTTGAAAATAACCCAGGCCAAGTGACTTTGCTTCATTGAGGCAGGTTCCTGTTGAAGGGCCCTTGTCCACCAGAGGAAAAAAGAACTATCACGCTCACAGTCAAGTAAACATAAACTCGTTGTGGTGAATATTTGGGATGCTGGGAATGCTATAGGTAAGTGAGCGATACACGCGGAGCTGTAAAGAGTTTAACTAGTTCTGTTTTTCCCGTTTAAAAATCAGATACAAACCCTTAAATTACAAGTCTGTTTACAGCAGTGTGAGGAAACGAGCCAATCAAAGGCTAAACAGGCTCAACATTGGGGAAAGAGTATACATGCGTTCGCGGTGACGTCGTACAGCCGGGACTTCCCCAGAGCGGCCATTTTAAAAGGGGCACGCGATATATAAAAACCAACACGACTGCATCCTTTTCTACGGCATCATGAGCTACGAATACTTTGATTCTTTAGACGATAACGGCAAACTAAGGCACACGACAGAGCTATTTCGTTTCTTGGTCAGTCAACAGAGCGATGTCCTGACAGATTAAGCAGGTTTTTGGCATTTTGGCCTCATATTTCTTGGATTTCGTATGTATTAGACGTGCTGTTGTGCCCCTTTCAAAATGGCGGACTCGGTTGCCACTGCACAAGTTCCCGGATGTGCGAACGCATGTGTAGGATTGTAATTGTCATGGTTTAGTTTGTGTTTCCTCTCCACCTCCTGTTCCCTCAGCAGAGACACAGGGGGCGTGGCAGGGGGCGTGGCAGGTTCGCAGGTCTGCAGACACACCTGAACTTCCTCTTATCTGCAGGATATCAGACCGGTCTTCTCACCACCTCTGCCGGATCATTCTGTCACATTGAGTAGAGCTGAAAAGTGCAGATTGTGTGATTTTTTAAACTTACATGGACTTTTTTTTTTTTTTACTATTTTATTTTTCATCAGAACATAAAATATACACAAACTCAACAACAATTATTACACCAGAAGAGGATGTAAAAAAAAAGAAGAAAAAAAGTAAAACAAATGATGCCGGAAATAAAAATAAAATAAATAATAATAATAATAATAATAAATAAAATAAAAATTCAAGAGCGTGCTAGACTTGGGGAGGCTTAAGTTTTAGGAGCAAAAGTTGAGAATAAGGGTGTGGCATCAGAAAAAAGGGGACTTTTGTTTTTTATACTTACCTGCTGCTCCTCGTCTGTCCAAGTCCTTGGTGTGTCACTTGCTCCTGCCGCTGCTCCTGCCGCTGCTCCTGCCGCTGCTCCTGCCGCTGCTTGTAGTAATAGTAATAGTAATAGTAACAGTAATAGTACTGTAGTGGTGGTAGTGGTAGCAGCAGCAGCCGCAGTAGCAGTAGTCTATCTCTCTCCTTTGGCTGTGGACGACACTTAAAGAAGCTCTGTGTCTCTACGGCCCCCAGGAGCCTCACAAACCTCCCACTGGAGAGTCATCAGTGCCTTTGTCCTGTATTTATGATATCTGCACTGCACAAACCGACTGTGAGGGTGGAGAGCCCGGCCTTGTGCCTTCTGTCTCCTCAGTGCCTCTCAGAAGGAAAGAATATGCACCAGAATCATCAAAATAATGGTTATGGTTTTGTTCTTAAGGCTGATTGTGTTTGTGAGTCTCATGACAGGATGTGGTGCTGTCTGGGTCTCTGTGCTTTACTGTGCAGCTTTCAAGAGCAAAAAGTCATCCAAAAACATCTTCAAAATAAAGAAATAATGTATGAAACTGTTTCTGTGAATTGTTCTGTTGTTTCTTCTATGTCAGACAATAGATAAGAGATGATGTAATTGTCTTATTACATCAGCTCTTATTGTCTGATATATATATATTAAGAAAAAAACTATATTTTAATTGAAAAATGTTGCTGCAAACTAGAGAAATCGGTCATTTAATAATGTCAATGATTAGTGGTTTCCTAAACAAAACTGTTTGCACTGTAGCAGTAAAATGGGTTGAATTATGTATTTGTTCCCATTTTCGCAGAGATTATTGCTAAAGATAATTAGGCTAAGAGATTAGGCTAATCCAATTCAAGTACTATATTATTCCAGTTTTAGTGGTATGCGTATGACAGACTCAAGAGTATTACAAATAATATTACTCAAGTAAAAGAGTAGTAGTAAAAGTATGAGTAGTAAAAGTATGAAGTCAAGGAATTAGTAAAAGTATGAAGTCACGTCACAGTAAATGCCTGTCCGTAAAATCTGATTTCAAATGCCAAAAGTTAATAAGGCAAAATAAAATGAAGCGTCGCAAGAATCACAAACGTTCAAATATTTTTTTCAGTGAAAAGGAACCAAAACCTTTCCTCAAATAAGAGACTGTACACAATAATGTACACAATACTGTACACAATAATGTACACGATAATGTACACAATACTGTACACAATAATGTACACAATAATGTACACGATAATGTACACAATACTGTACACAATAATGTACATGATAATGTACACGATAATGTACACAATAATGTACACAATACTGTACACAATAATATACATAATACTGTACACGATAATGTACACAATAATGTACACAATAATGTACACGATACTGTACACGATAATGTACACGATAATGTACACAATAATATACACAATAATGTACACAATAATATACACAATACTGTACACGATAATGTACACGATAATGTACACAATAATATACACAATAATGTACACAATAATATACACAATACTGTACACGATAATGTACACGATAATGTACACAATACTGTACACAATAATGTACACAATACTGTACACAATAATATACACAATAATGTACACAATACTGTACACAATAATATACACAATAATGTACACAATACTGTACACAATAATATACACAATAATGTACCACGTAAGCGGTCTGAAAGTACATGTGTCTACAAACGTGACTAATGAGCTCCTCTGCTACTGCGCCTGCGCACAACCGTGTAAATTACAGCCAAACGCCGGATGGAAACACGCAGAGGAGCCGCGCCATGAACACGCGCTGAGAAATGTCCCGTTTGTTTGAAGTGAGGTAGAAGTGTGTGAAGGGAGCGGGACAGGCGCGTGTGTGCGACGTGTGCGTAAGTGCGTGCGCGTGCGTGCGGGCCCGGGCCGCGCGCAGAGCTGAGGGAGGCGCGCTCCCGCTCACAGGAGCAGGTGCACGACGCATTACCATACAGCTGAGGACACTGCCGCGCGCGCTCTCACAATGACGCTGGCCCACGCACTGTCCATGCACTGGTCCATGCACTGGTCCATGCACTGGTCCACGCACTGGCCCACGCACTGGCCCATGCACTGTCCCACGTACTGGCCCCAAGCACTGGTCCACGCACTGGCCCACGCACTGGCCCATGCACTGGCCCACGCACTGTCCCACGCAGTGTACCACGCACTGGTCCATGCACTGTCCCATGCACTGTCCCACGCACTGGTCCATGCACTGTCCCACGCACTGGCCCACGCACTGGCCCATTAGCTTATCTTATCTTATCTTATTACCGGTCCATGCACTGGCCCATTACCGGTCCACGCACTGGCCCACGCACTGTCCCATTACCGGTCCACGGACTGGCCCATGCACTGGTCCATGCACTGGCCCATGCACTGTCCCATTACCGGTCCACGCACTGGCCCATGCACTGGCCCACGCACTGTCCCACGCACTGTCCCACGGACTGGTCCATGCACTGTCCCACGCACTGGTCCATGCACTGTCCCATGCACTGTCCCACGCACTGGTCCATACACTGTCCCACGCACTGGCCCATTAGCTTATCTTATCTTATCTTATTACCGGTCCACGCACTGGCCCATTACCGGTCCACGCACTGGCCCACGCACTGTCCCATTACCGGTCCACGGACTGGCCCATGCACTGGTCCATGCACTGGCCCATGCACTGGCCCACGCACTGTCCCACGGACTGGCCCACGCACTGGCCCATGCACCGGTCCACGCACTGGCCACGTGGGCCGGCTCCACTACGCGCGTGCCCCGCCGCTCGCACACGCTTCTATTCTGTGAACTGAGCGCGCGCACGAGCCGTTTACCTCATCGCGCCGCTGCTTGTGCCAAGGAATGTCTTCTTTTGGGCGTTTGGTTGCGAGTCAAAGCCCGAATTCTTCCCACCGTTAGAAATAACTTAAGAAATGTAGCGTGCGCGTGAGTGGGTGGGCGTGCGCGTGGGTGAAAGGAAAAGGGGAGGGGTGTAAACAATCAGCTCGACCCGGGTCTCTTCTCTTTCAGGGCTTCACTTCAGCACACTTTTACACACATCAGAGCAGAGTTTTGAGTTTAGAGGAAGAGACGATTCAAACAGTCACATTCTATTTTCTTATGAACTTAAAATGTTGCCACTACTTCAGTTTCTTCAAGTCAATAATGTTAAAGGTGCTGTACCTGATTTTGAGTCAGATATTTGAGTTAATTTGAACTGTTCACAGGTTTAGTCGAGTCTGTTGCGCTGATATCGGGCCACGACACAGAAATAACTGTCTGGAATAGTATTGTGGTTGTTTCCCCATGTGGTTCTCATCAATCTCTACCCACATTGTGATTTTACTCACTTTTAATTCATTATAACTACAGTGATATATCGGGCCATTTTCTACATCTAAATCTCCAGCACAGGCTAAAAACCAGCTGTCTCAGGGACACACTTAAAGCTTTATCTGAACACTTGAGTGTGAAAACAGACTACAAACGTTTCTTAATCAGTTTGTAAAATAATACGTTCAAAAATAATCCGAATTGGCCCTACTATCTGGCCAAAAAAATTAGCCATCGGTTTCTCTGGATTTGGAACAATCGGCGTTGGAAAAACCCCTCTCTGTGGATAATGCACTGTGGCAGGACAACAACTGTCTGGACCCGTGTCAGTCAGTTGTTTTCCCATGATTCTTAGCAAACAATGCGCCCCCATTGGACAGAATCCGTGGTGTTCCTGTCCATAACTTTACAAACTTTACAAAACACAGCTTATATCGCTCAGTTTTCAAAAATGTTTCTCAACTATCAACATTTGCAATACACATAATACAAATATTCCAGTTCAGACACATTTGGGGGCGGGACCAAGCTCCGCCCTCTCTCGATGACTCACCATTTCCTGTTTGGAGATTATAACTGATCACACAATGCAAAGTACTGGCTAAATACTGTAACTAAATAAGATAAGATAAGATATTCCTTTATTGTCCACACATGGGGAAATTTCATTGTTGCAACGCAGTAGATACAGAGGAAAAGGACAGATAACTTATAGGAAGTTTAAAACACACTCTTAATAGAAGAACTCTTATAAACAAAACTCTTATAAACAAAACTCTTATAAACAAAACTCTTATAGACAAAACTCTTATAGACAAAACTCTTATAGACAAAACTCTTATAGACAAAACTCTTATAGACAAAACTCTTATAGACAAAACTCTTATAGACAAAACTCTTATAGACAAAACCTCTCATTTCTTTATAAGGAATGGAGGGGAAAATATAGATAAAATCAAATAAAAACAACTAGCGTAAGACAAACTAATACTAATAATAATAATGGTAAAATAAACACTCTATTTACATCAGTTATATAATACTCTAACTAAATACTCCGCACATTTTCTCCTAAAACGCATTAAAATACTGGTGTTGTTATCGGTTTATTTTATTTTTATGTATCAATGTTACTTAATTCGTTTGTTTGCTTTTTTAATTTATTGTTTTTTTTTGTTATTGTTGTCATTTAGAGTGTTTTAGTTTTTGCAACTGTATTGTTATGTTAATTGTTTTGTTGTTGTTGTTTAAAAAATAAATAAATAAACAAGCGGAACCAATAGCGCTCGTTGATTCGGCATATTTAAACGCTGCACCAAAAATGGAGGACGATGGTAAACTTTGGAGAAAAAATAAATAAATAAAACGTCTAAGCTCATGGTTTTATCTTTTAATCGGAGCAACAATTTATCAGTTTATAATATTTATCCAATTTCTCACCAGTTTATCTCTGGTATAAAAGAGAAGCTGAAGGTGAAGTTTGCGTTTGCATCGTTCTCTCGGTGTCTGGGCGACTTTCGGGAGTGGGACCTTCTTGCGGTGAGGCTGAGTGCTTGTGCTGATCTGTCGTCAGGTGGTTCCAGGAAGTGCTCTTCACACCTGGTCCCAAACGAGACCAAGCTGTGGCTAAACCTGGACTAAAATGGAATAAAGTCTAAAGTTTACGACGTAGAACTGCAGAGGGCGGCGGTAATGTAACACTTGGATCCACCATTAAACACAGAAGAAGAAGAAGAAGAAGAAGAAGAAGAAGAAGAAGAAGAAGAAGAAGAAGAAGAAGAAGAAGAAGAAGAAGAAGAAGAAGAAGAAGAAGAAGAAGAAGAAGAAGAAGAAGAAGAAGAAAAAGAAGAGGAAGAAGAAGAAGAAGAAGAAGAAGAAGAAGAAGAAGAAGAAGAAGAAGAAGAAGAAGAAGAAGAAGAAGAAAAAAAAGAAAAAGGAAAAAGAAGGAAGAGAAGAAGAAGGAGGAGGAGAGGAAGGAAGAAAAAGAAGAAGTAGAAGAAAGAAGAAGAAGAAGAAGAAGAAGAAGAAGAAGAAGAAGAAGAAGAAGAAGAAGAAGAAGAAGAAGAAGAAGAAAAAGAAGAAGAAGAAGAAGAAGAAGAAGAAGAAGAAGAAGAAGAAGAAGAAGAAGAAGAAGAAGAAAAAGAAGAGGAAGAAGAAGAAGAAGAAGAAGAAGAAGAAGAAGAAGAAGAAGAAGAAGAAGAAGAAGAAGAAGAAGAAGAAGAAGAAGAAAAAAAAGAAAAAGGAAAAAGAAGGAAGAGAAGAAGAAGGAGGAGGAGAGGAAGGAAGAAAAAGAAGAAGAAGAAGAAGAAGAAGAAGAAGAAGAAGAAGAAGAAGAAGAAGAAGAAGAAGAAGAAGAAGAAGAAGAAGAAGAAGAAAAAAAAGAAAAAGGAAAAAGAAGGAAGAGAAGAAGAAGGAGGAGGAGAGGAAGGAAGAAAAAGAAGAAGTAGAAGAAAGAAGAAGAAATAAGAAGGAAGAAGAAGGTAGAAGACTATCAAAATGATGAACCCCAAACACCTCAGTAGTTGTGGATCTTCATTATTTCAGTTTTCAGTTCAATTTAGTTTAAGTCACTTTAAATTTGAAACAAAACACTTCGGATCGTTCCTGCACTGACAGCCACGCCCTAACAACAACAGCCTCTTTACAAATCATGTTTTAAAAGTGTCAATTTTCTGCGATTTTTGTCTCTCAAAACTGTTTTGAAACGTCTTCTTTGAATCAATGAAGACTTCACACGACTCTTCTTCAAATGTGCTTTTTAAAGCGCAAACTTAAACTGAAGGACAACAACGCCATCGTGAAACGTTATAACTCAACTCCAGGACAAAGGGTTTAAAAACATCTGCTCCACGTGACTCTTGAGCAGAAGTGAGAGGATCGTTAAAGATTCTCATTCAGATGCGTGCGTCATTTACAGTTGTGATGGTGACGCTGTATTGATCTGAGTCCATCTGCAGGTGATTGACAGATCTGAGGCACATGTGACCTCACGCAGAGTGATTGACAGCCTCGTGACACGGGGTCGTTCTTAAAGTCTGCTCCGGAAACTGTCTTTATTCTACGGAAATGTTGTTTTGCCTGGAATATTTCACAGAACTTCCACATCTGGATTAAAGACAACTCAATATTATAGAAGTCGATTAATCGATAAGTCAATTAATCGATAAATCGATAACGATTATTTCGATTGTACATTTGAGACTTTTAAGATGCAGTTTTTGCCAAATAAAGACTGAACAATGAACACGAAAGGCTTCAATTTGCAACTGAAATGTAAGTAAGTGGTTTAAGGCACAGCACATATGCCAGTCTCAGAAGTCTGGGCCTCGTCTCGATCTTAGGCATTAGGCAACATTATCAGACATTAGGCAACATTATCAGAAAGCATGACATTAACTTCCACTGCTATGCAGATGACACTCAGCTGTATTTATCAATGAAACCTGATCAGAGCGATCAAGTAGACAGACTTAGTACTTGTGTGAAGGAGATAAAAACCTGGATGACACTAAACTACCTGCTTCTTAACCCTGAAAAAACCGAGGTCATTGTGCTTGGCCCTAAGCATCTACGAGACGCTCTATCTGAGCAGATAGTCACACTGGACAATGTCAGTGTAGCCTCCAGTTCTACTGTAAGAAACCTTGGAGTCTTATTTGACCAGGAGCTCTCATTTAAAGCTCATATAAATCAAGCTTGTAAAACAGCCTATTTCCATTTGCGCAACAAGAGCCAAAATCAGAAGAATCCTGCCTAAAAGTGATGCTGAAAAACTTATCCATGCATTTGTAACGACTAGATTAGACTACTGTAACTCCTGCTTGCAGCGTGTCCTAAAAGCTCCATAAAAAGCTTTCAACTGGTTCAAAATGCAGCAGCAAGATTACTAACAGGAACAAAAAGAAGATAGCACATTACGCCGGTGCTGGAGTCTCTTCACTGGCTCCTGTCGAGTTTAGAATCAAATTCAAAATTCTACTCTTGACCTACAAAGCCATGAATGACATGGCCCCATCCGACCTCAAAGATGCTATAGAACCATATCATCCAAACAGAGCTCTTCGCTCTCAGAATGCCGGCCTTCTGCTGGTGCCAAGAGTCTCTAAAAGTACTGTAGGAGGTAGAGCGTTTAGCTACCAAGCTCCTGTGTTATGGAATCAGCTCCCGACCCATGTTAAATATGCTGACACAGTCTCTTCATTTAAGTCCAGGCTTAAAACGTTCCTCTTCGAAATCGCTTATGGTCAGACTAGTTAGGAACAGAAACATAAACCCACAGCTTTAGCTACGCTGCCCTAGGAGTAACTATGCTGGGGGAAGTATGACAGCTTGAGCACTATCCTCTTCTTCTTCTGACTACTTATGCTATCAAACAATATTTATTTTTTGATTCCACTTGCAAACTGTTCACCGCCTTCTTTTCTTTCTCTCACTCCTGAGGACCTGTGGACCCAGATGCCCCTCCCCTGGTGAAGTGGTCCCTGCCCTGTGTGGACGGTCCCTCATCTGCCTGAGGAGTGGGTCCAGCTCGCCCCCGACGGTCCCTCATCTGCCTGAAGAGTGGGTCCAGCTCGCCTCCGACGGTCCCTCGTCTGCCTGAAGAGTGGGTCCAGTTCGCCTCAGTCGGTCCCTCATCTGCCTGAAGAGTGGGTCCAGCTCGACTCAGACGGTCCCTCATCTGCCTGAAGAGTGGGTCCAGTTCGCCTCAGACGGTCCCTCTTCTGCCTGAAGAGTGGGTCCAGCTCCAGTCTCCTTGTGTCCGTCTGTCCGTCTGTGAGAGTCGGATCTCTCCTTCACTGGAACTCCTCCAGGTTTCTACGCTTTTTTCCCAAAGAGGTTTTTTTTGTAGTTTTTCCTGGCCGAGAAGGAGAGTCTAAGGACAGAGGACCCTGGGACATCGTCCCTCGCCACCACAGACATTGTCTGACTCCATCGCCACCACAGACATTGTTGATTCATTTCTCCCTGTGGCCCTCAGAGGCAACTGTTGTTGTGATTTTGGGCCTTACAAAAATAAATTGATTTGATTTGATTTGATTTGATCTCGACGCTCAGAAGTCTGGGCCTCGTCTCGATCTCGACGCTCAAAAGTCTGGGCCTCGTCTCGATCTCGACGCTCAAAAGTCTGGGCCTCGTCTCTATCTCGACGCTCAGAAGTCTGGGCCTCGTCTCGATCTCAACGCTCAAAAGTCTGGTCCTCGTCTCGATCTCGACACTCAAAAGTCTTGGCCTCGTCTCTATCTCGACGCTCAAAAGTCTGGACCCCGTCTCGATCTCGACACTCAAAAGTCTTGGCCTCGTCTCTATCTCGACGCTCAGAAGTCTGGGCCTCGTCTCGATCTCAACGCTCAAAAGTCTGGTCCTCGTCTCGATCTCGACGCTCAAAAGTCTGGGCCTCGTCTCGATCTCGACGCTCAAAAGTCTGGACCTCGTCTCGATCTCGACGCTCAAAAGTCTGGACCTCGTCTCGATCTCGACGCTCAAAAGTCTGGACCTCGTCTCGATCTCGACGCTCAAAAGTCTGGACCTCGTCTTGATCTCGACACTCAAAAGTCTGGTCCTCATCTCGATCTCGACGCTCAAAAGTCTGGACCTCGTCTCGATCTCGACGCTCAAAAGTCTGGACCTCGTCTCGATCTCGACGCTCAAAAGTCTGGACCTCGTCTCGATCTCGACACTCAAAAGTCTGGGCCTCGTCTCTATCTCGACGCTCAAAAGTCTGGGCCTCGTCTCGATCTCGACGCTCAAAAGTCTGGACCTCGTCTTGATCTCGACACTCAAAAGTCTTGGCCTCGTCTCTATCTTGACGCTCAAAAGTCTTGGCCTCGTCTCGCTCTCGACGCTCAAAAGTCTGGTCCTCGTCTCGATCTCGACGCTCAAAAGTCTGGACCTCGTCTCGATCTCGACGCTCAAAAGTCTGGACCTCGTCTCGATCTCGACGCTCAAAAGTCTGGGCCTCGTCTCTATCTCGACGCTCAAAAGTCTGGGCCTCGTCTCGATCTCGACGCTCAAAAGTCTGGACCTCGTCTCGATCTCGACGCTCAAAAGTCTGGACCTCGTCTCGATCTCGACACTCAAAAGTCTGGACCTCGTCTCGATCTCGACACTCAAAAGTCTTGGCCTCGTCTCTATCTCGACGCTCAAAAGTCTTGGCCTCGTCTCTATCTCGACGCTCAAAAGTCTTGGCCTCGTCTCGATCTCCACGCTCAAAAGTCTTGGCCTCGTCTCTATCTCGACGCTCAAAAGTCTTGGCCTCGTCTCGCTCTCGACGCTCAAAAGTCTGGTCCTCGTCTCGATCTCGACGCTCAAAAGTCTGGACCTCGTCTCGATCTCGACGCTCAAAAGTCTGGACCTCGTCTCGATCTCGACACTCAAAAGTCTTGGCCTCGTCTCTATCTCAACGCTCAAAAGTCTTGGCCTCGTCTCTATCTCGACGCTCAAAAGTCTTGGCCTCGTCTCTATCTCGACGCTCAAAAGTCTTGGCCTCGTCTCTATCTCGACGCTCAAAAGTCTTGGCCTCGTCTCGCTCTCGACGCTCAAAAGTCTGGTCCTCGTCTCGATCTCGACGCTCAAAAGTCTGGACCTCGTCTCGATCTCGACGCTCAAAAGTCTGGGCCTCGTACATCAGATGGAACTGTTTACATCTCAACAATTTGACCAGATCTTTTGCACGTAAACTTACTCATGATATGACTTTACGGCGTCAAAGTGGATAAAAAGAGCACAACATAATCCATTTGTTTGATGTCATCTGTAGATCGCCGTGAGAGAATGCTAAATGCTAATGCTAAGGTGACAGCGCAGTGTGGGCGGAGGCACAAGGCGGCACCAGGCCCACCGAGCTGGAGGAGGAATATGTTACGCTCAGCTGTCACTCAAACGCCTCAACCGGTGGTCCCAATGTGTCTGTGAAAACGCACTGGTTTTATTATAACTTTATTCATTCATATTTCACAAAAAAAAATATTACTTACATTATTTATGGTTTGTTACTTATTCTTGTGATTGTGTCTGAATGTGTTGGTGTCGTGACTGAACTGTGCTAGAGTCTTGACGTTTGTAGAGACTTTCCTGGTTAAATAAAACTAAATATGTTGTAATAAACAGCAGGTAATATGTCTGTAATAATGTGTCTGTAATAATATGTCTGTAATAATATGTCTGTAATAATATGTGTCTAATAATATGTCTGTAATAATATGTCTGTAATAATATGTCTCTAATAATATGTCTCTAATAATATGTCTGTAATAATATGTCTCTAATAATATGTCTCTAATAATATGGCTGTAATAATGTGTCTGTAATAATATGTCTCTAATAATATGTCTCTAATAATATGTCTCTAATAATATGTCTGTAATAATATGTCTGTAATAATATGTCTCTAATAATATGTCTGTAATAATATGTCTCTAATAATATGTCTGTAATAATATGTCTCTAATAATATGTCTGTAATAATATGTCTCTAATAATATGTCTCTAATAATATGTCTGTAATAATATGTCTCTAATAATATGTCTGTAATAATATGTCTCTAATAATATGTCTCTAATAATATGTCTGTAATAATATGTCTCTAATAATATGTCTCTAATAATATGTCTCTAATAATATGTCTGTAATAATATGTCTCTAATAATATGTCTGTAATAATATGTCTGTAATAATATGTCTGTAATAATATGTCTGTAATAATATGTCTGTAATAATATGTCTCTAATAATATGTCTGTAATAATATGTCTGTAATAATATGTCTCTAATAATATGTCTGTAATAATATGTCTCTAATAATATGTCTGTAATAATATGTCTGTAATAATATGTCTGTAATAATATGTCTCTAATGATATGTCTCTAATAATATGTCTCTAATGATATGTCTCTAATAATATGTCTCTAATAATATGTCTCTAATATTATGTCTCTAATAATATGTCTCTAATAATATGTCTGTAATAATATGTCTGTAATAATATGTCTCTAATAATATGTCTGTAATAATATGTCTCTAATAATATGTCTCTAATAATATGTCTGTAATAATATGTCTCTAATAATATGTCTGTAATAATATGTCTGTAATAATATGTCTCTAATGATATGTCTCTAATAATATGTCTCTAATGATATGTCTCTAATAATATGTCTCTAATAATATGTCTCTAATATTATGTCTCTAATAATATGTCTGTAATAATATGTCTGTAATAATATGTCTGTAATAATATGTCTCTAATAATATGTCTGTAATAATATGTCTCTAATAATATGTCTGTAATAATATGTCTGTAATAATATGTCTGTAATAATATGTCTCTAATAATATGTCTGTAATAATATGTCTCTAATAATATGTCTGTAATAATATGTCTGTAATAATATGTGTCTAATAATATGTCTCTAATAATATGTCTGTAATAATATGTGTCTAATAATATGTCTGTAATAATATGTCTGTAATAATATGTCTGTAATAATATGTCTCTAATAATATGTCTCTAATAATATGTCTGTAATAATATGTCTGTAATAATATGTGTCTAATAATATGTCTCTAATAATATGTCTGTAATAATATGTGTCTAATAATATGTCTGTAATAATATGTCTGTAATAATATGTGTCTAATAATATGTCTCTAATAATATGTCTGTAATAATATGTCTCTAATAATATGTCTGTAATAATATGTCTGTAATAATATGTGTCTAATAATATGTCTCTAATAATATGTCTGTAATAATATGTGTCTAATAATATGTCTGTAATAATATGTCTCTAATAATATGTCTGTAATAATATGTCTCTAATAATATGTCTCTAATAATATGTCTGTAATAATATGTCTCTAATAATATGTCTGTAATAATATGTCTGTAATAATATGTCTGTAATAATATGTCTCTAATAATATGTCTCTAATAATATGTCTGTAATAATATGTCTCTAATAATATGTCTGTAATAATATGTCTGTAATAATATGTCTCTAATGATATGTCTCTAATAATATGTCTCTAATAATATGTCTGTAATAATATGTCTCTAATAATATGTCTGTAATAATATGTCTGTAATAATATGTCTGTAATAATATGTCTGTAATAATATGTCTCTAATAATATGTCTGTAATAATATGTCTGTAATAATACGTCTGTAATAATATGTCTGTAATAATATGTCTGTAATAATATGTCTGTAATAATATGTCTGTAATAATATGTCTGTAATAATATGTCTGTAATAATATGTCTCTAATAATATGTCTGTAATAATATGTCTGTAATAATATGTCTCTAATAATATGTCTGTAATAATATGTCTCTAATAATATGTCTGTAATAATATGTCTCTAATAATATGTCTCTAATAATATGTCTGTAATAATATGTCTCTAATAATATGTCTGTAATAATATGTCTGTAATAATATGTCTGTAATAATATGTCTCTAATAATATGTCTCTAATAATATGTCTGTAATAATATGTCTCTAATGATATGTCTCTAATAATATGTCTCTAATAATATGTCTGTAATAATATGTCTCTAATAATATGTCTGTAATAATATGTCTGTAATAATATGTCTGTAATAATATGTCTGTAATAATATGTCTCTAATAATATGTCTGTAATAATATGTCTGTAATAATATGTCTCTAATGATATGTCTCTAATAATATGTCTCTAATAATATGTCTGTAATAATATGTCTCTAATAATATGTCTGTAATAATATGTCTGTAATAATATGTCTGTAATAATATGTCTGTAATAATATGTCTCTAATAATATGTCTGTAATAATATGTCTGTAATAATACGTCTGTAATAATATGTCTGTAATAATATGTCTGTAATAATATGTCTCTAATATTATGTCTCTAATAATATGTCTGTAATAATATGTCTGTAATAATATGTCTCTAATAATATGTCTCTAATAATATGTCTGTAATAATATGTCTGTAATAATATGTGTCTAATAATATGTCTCTAATAATATGTCTCTAATATTATGTCTCTAATAATATGTCTGTAATAATATGTCTGTAATAATATGTCTCTAATAATATGTCTCTAATAATATGTCTGTAATAATATGTCTGTAATAATATGTGTCTAATAATATGTCTCTAATAATATGTCTGTAATAATATGTCTGTAATAATATGTCTCTAATAATATGTCTGTAAT
The DNA here is from genome assembly GCF_026437365.1 of Eucyclogobius newberryi. Classification (NCBI taxonomy): domain Eukaryota; kingdom Metazoa; phylum Chordata; class Actinopteri; order Gobiiformes; family Gobiidae; genus Eucyclogobius; species Eucyclogobius newberryi. The sequence continues at coordinate 8,451,420 of NW_027316056.1, forward strand.
AATATGTCTGTAATAATATGTCTGTAATAATATGTCTCTAATAATATGTCTGTAATAATATGTCTGTAATAATATGTCTCTAATGATATGTCTCTAATAATATGTCTCTAATAATATGTCTGTAATAATATGTCTGTAATAATATGTCTCTAATGATATGTCTCTAATAATATGTCTCTAATAATATGTCTGTAATAATATGTCTCTAATAATATGTCTCTAATAATATGTCTGTAATAATATGTGTCTAATAATATGTCTGTAATAATATGTCTCTAATAATATGTCTGTAATAATATGTGTCTAATAATATGTCTGTAATAATATGTCTCTAATAATATGTCTGTAATAATATGTCTCTAATAACATGTCTGTAATAATATGTCTCTAATAATATGTCTGTAATAATATGTCTCTAATAATATGTCTGTAATAATATGTCTCTAATAATATGTCTGTAATAATATGTCTGTAATAATATGTCTGTAATAATATGTCTGTAATAATATGTCTGTAATAATATGTCTCTAATAATATGTCTGTAATAATATGTCTCTAATAATATGTCTCTAATAATATGTCTGTAATAATATGTCTCTAATAATATGTCTGTAATAATATGTCTCTAATAATATGTCTGTAATAATATGTCTGTAATAATATGTCTGTAATAATATGTCTGTAATAATATGTCTGTAATAATATGTCTCTAATAATATGTCTCTAATAATATGTCTGTAATAATATGTCTCTAATAATATGTCTCTAATAATATGTCTCTAATAATATGTCTGTAATAATATGTCTGTAATAATATGTCTCTAATAATATGTCTCTAATAATATGTCTGTAATAATATGTCTGTAATAATATGTGTCTAATAATATGTCTCTAATAACTGTAATGATTGAGTCCTTTACAGCCCGGGAAAGTTACACAGTGAAGCTTTTAATCGACTCTGAAAGTGTGATCTTTTTCTTTTCTTTTGAGTCCATAACGTTGGTCAAAATAATATCTTCTGGTACAAAGCAGAAGTGGGCGTGGCGTTACTTTACTATTATGTCTCAAGTAGAAGTAAAATGGTATTTGGAGAAACTACTACAAGCGTAATCTGACGGGAGAATAATAAATGATGCAGAGATTGTGGAAACGAAACAGAAACACAGTCAGGAAATAACCAGGTCCAAACTATCAATACATAAAAGATAAACCAAAACTAACAGTGAACAAAGACTAAACCAAGACTAAACTAGGGCTAAACAAGACTAAACCAGGACTAAACCATGACCAATCCAGGGCTAAACTAGAGTTAAACCAGGGCTAAACCAGGGCTAAACCAGGACTAAACCAGGGCTAAACCAGGACTAAACCAGGGCTAAAGCAGAACAAAATCGGTGCTAAACCAGGGCTAAACAAGGCTAAACCAGGGCTAAACCGGGACCTATCCATGACTAATCCAGGGCTAAACCAGGACTAAAGCAGGACTAAAGCAGGACTAAACCGGGCTAAACCGGGAATAATCCAGGGCTAAAATAGGGCTAAACCAGGGGTAAACTATGACAAATCCAGGGCTAAACCAGTGCTAAAGGAGGACTAAACAGGGCTAAACCAGGAACAATCCAGGGCTGAAATAGGGCTAAAACAGGGCTAAACCAGGGCTAAACCAGGACTGAACCAGGGCTAAACCAGGACTAAACCAGGTCTAAACCAGAACTAAGTCAGGGCTAAACCAGGACTAAAACAGTACAAAAGTAGGACTAAAACAGGACTAAAGCAGGACTAAACCAGAACTAAGTCAGGGCTAAACCAGGACTAAAGCAGGACTAAAGCAGGACTAAAACAGGACTAAAGCAGGACTAAAGCAGGACTAAAGCAGGGCTACAGCAGGGCTTAACCAGAACTAAGTGAGGGCTAAACAGGACTAAAAAATTACTAAAACAGGACTAAAACAGGGCTAAACCAGGACTAAAACAGGACTAAACCAGAACTAAGTCAGGGCTAAACAGGGCTAAACCAGGACTAAAACAGGACTAAAGCAGGACTAAAACATGACTAAAGCAGCACTAAAGCAGGTCTAAAACAGGGCTAAAGCAGGACTAAACAGGACTAAACCAGGACTAAACCAGGACTAAAGCAGGTCTAAACCAGAACTAAGTCAAGTCTAAAACAGGACTAAAACAGGACTAAACAGGACTAAAGCAGCACTAAAGCAGGACTAAAGCAGGACTAAAGCAGGACTAAAGCAGGACTAAAGCAGGACTAAAGCAGGACTAACGCAGGTCTAAAGCAGGACTAAAGCAGGTCTAAAGCAGGACTAAAGTAGGTCTAAAGCAGGACTAGACCAGGACTAAACAGGACTAAAGCAGGACTAAATCAGGTCTAAAGCAGGACTAAACCAGGACTAAGTCAAGTCTAAAACAGGACTAAAACAGGACTAAACAGGACTAAAGCAGCACTAAAGCAGGACTAAAACAGGACTAAAGCAGGGCTAAACCAGGACTAAACCAGAACTAAGTCAAGTCTAAAACAGGACTAAACCAGGACTAAACAAGGACTAAAGCAGGTCTAAAGCAGGACTAAAACAGGACTAAAGCAGGACTAAAGCAGGTCTAAAGCAGGACTAAAGCAGCACTAAAGCAGGACTAAAACAGATCTAAAGCAGGTCTAAACCAGGACTAAAGCAGGACTAAAACAGGACTAAAGCAGGACTAAAACAGATCTAAAGCAGACTAAAGCAGGACTAAAGCAGGTCTAAAACAGGTCTAAAGCAGGACTAAAGCAGGACTAAACAGGACTAAAACAGGTCTAAAGCAGGTCTAAAGCAGGACTAAACAGGACTAAACAGGACTAAAGCAGGACTAAACAGGACTAAAGCAGGACTAAAAAGGACTAAAGCAGGACTAAAGCAGGTCTAAACAGGACTAAAGCAGGACTAAACAGGACTAAAGCAGGACTAAACAGGACTAAAGCAGGACTAAACAGGACTAAAGCAGGTCTAAAGCAGGTCTAAAGCAGGACTAAAGCAGGACTATAGCAGGTCTAAAGCAGGTCTAAAGCAGGACTAAAACAGGACTAAAGCAGGACTAAAGCAGGACTAAAGCAGGACTAAACAGGACTAAAGCAGGACTAAACAGGACTAAAGCAGGACTAAACAGGACTAAAGCAGGACTAAACAGGACTAAAGCAGGTCTAAAACAGGACTAAAGCAGGACTAAAGCAGGTCTAAAGCAGGTCTAAAACAGGTCTAAAACAGGTCTAAAGCAGGACTAAAGCAGGACTAAAGCAGGTCTAAAACAGGTCTAAAGCAGGACTAAAACAGGACTAAAGCAGGACTAAACAGGACTAAAACAGGTCTAAAGCAGGACTAAAGCAGGACTAAACAGGACTAAAGCAGGACTAAAGTAGGTCTAAAGCAGGTCTAAAGCAGTACTAAAGCAGGACTAAAGCAGGACTAAAGCAGGTCTAAACAGGACTAAAGCAGGACTAAAGTAGGTCTAAAGCAGGACTAAAGCAGGTCTAAAGCAGGTCTAAAGCAGGTCTAAAACAGGTCTAAAGCAGGACTAAAGCAGGACTAAACAGGACTAAAGCAGGACTAAAGTAGGTCTAAAGCAGGTCTAAAGCAGTACTAAAGCAGGACTAAAGCAGGACTAAAGCAGG